>NW_020271173.1:6018209-6107543 GCF_002803265.2 Melanaphis sacchari
ATATTATAATATTATAATATTATATTTAATTATATTATATTATATATGTAATATTATTATTATTATCGTAAATATAACATAATTTTACTCAGAGAATAATTATTTCCACAAAATGTATCTGATATCTAGTAGCTTGGTAATTAATACTAAAGCTAAAAATCGATATATATCAGATCTTACTGAAAATGTTGAATGTATCTTGCATCATATATTGAGAGATATAAATGTATGTACGAGTATCTGGTATCTTCTACTTCGATAATTTTTAATTTTTTAAGTAGGTTCCTATCTTGTTCAACCATGCAAGTACATATGTTCATATATGTTTTCTAAGTTAATTAAAATGCATCTTTATTGGAATTCGTTTACAATTAATTGCCAATATTATTTATGCAATGAAAATTATTTAATCAATTAAACAACTTCATAAATTGCACACAAATAGTTAATATTATCATAGATTTAATCTATGATATTACTAAAATGTGTAAAGATATTTACTATGATGTCATAGTTATATAATTAAACATATTATAAGAAATAATAAGAACAACACTATTCAGTGTAAATTACCAACTATTATCGCGTTTCTTTTGTTCAAAACAATCTCAAGAGAATTTCCGTTACCGTAACATTATTACACTATATTATATTGATAAATAAATTAGTTTTTTTTTAATTTTTTTATAAAAATTCAGCTTGACTATAATTTAATAACTAAACAAACAATAAAGATTCGATCGTCCGGACAACCCTTCGATAAAAATGTTTATTACAGCAAGAAGATCATAAACAATTAAGTTATTGGAGCATCTAATTGTATATTGTGTATATATATAAATATATATATATATATATTACTCACTAGTGACGACAGTATATGTAGTACCTATGTTAAAGTCATTGAATTCATACCAGCTGTATGGCCGTACAATATTGTGCTTGAGCTAAATGATTACAAACCGTGTTTTGGAGTGGGTAGGTCTAAATTTTTCTCTGCTCTCAATCATTATTGAAAATGTCTGCCACTTAAAACGTCATATATATTTCAAAAAAATAATTATATATAATATATAGGTATATATTTAATTTTATTAAAAAAAAAAAAAAAAACATGTCAGTTAGTAAATGCTGACATTCCACAAATTTTATGGACGAATTACGAGTGAGCATATTTTTATTGATTTTTATTATTTGATTTCTTTTGAATTGAGAAATCATAATAGAACATTCTAGTTCTACTGATTTTTGGTGAATTTAAGGAATGTTAACGGAATCGACGATGGTGCTCTATTACTCTGAACAGCTGATATCCAATACAACTTTTTTGTCGAGTCTAATTCTAAAGAATTATTAATATTTAACAATTTAATAATGTAATCGTTGAACTATAATGCTGAAAAAATAAAGTTTATTTGCAAATAAATATTTGTACGCATATTATCAATTTTTAAGTTAATATTCAGAACTATTTTTGCTAAGAAAGTTTAATGAATATTGGATGTATAGACTAAAACAGGTAGGTATCAGATGATACATTAATAGAACAAGAAGAATAATAAATCATTCCCAAACATTTTGAAAAGTAAAAATTGATGAACCATTTACGTGTAATTTGTATATTGTTAAAGGTTATTAATTAGTAAGCAGGATAATAATATCTTCGTTTGACGTTTTTATGGACCAACTAGATGGGCGTTTACGTGTCCACCCATTTCGGAGAATTGAATTTAAAAAAAAAAAACAATTTAAAAACCATAGCTCCGTTGGCTATTATTAAAACATTATACCGTATTAAATAAAGACGTAGTTAAATATAATTGTGTATGTATAATATGTGAAATCCCGATGGGGTATCTTTGTGTCCGATTCGTGTTCGGATACAATGGGATAATTGATATGTTTGCTGCTAGTGCTGCTGTTTCTGTGGTTTTTCCAGTTGGCAGTTATATTGTTTAAATTGAAGGAAAAAAACAGAGCTGCCGGAAACGCCTACCGAATAATAATAAAAATTATATTGTACCGTCAGACCATATTTTTGAATGGAGTTTATGAAATAGAACAAAAAGTACACGTTTTATTGTTTTTTTCTCTTTTTTTTCTGTTAAATAAAATATCCGATTTACCACCGTGTATCGTCTTACCGCGATTGAAATAGTCCCCGTGAAACAGTTCTGTTTTAATCGATACGTCCGGTATGAATAGAAGATTATTTTATTATTATTATTATTATTATTTTTTTTTTTTTTTTGTACCCAGATTTTAAACAGCGATTAGCGATTGACAGTTTTGTTTCCACAGTCCACTCGGCCGCAGATTATAATCATACAATGACAATATTATTTTATAGTATATAATTCAACGCGGTGACACAATAATATAATATATATACAAAAGTGGAACAACTGTCATCGATGTGGGCGCATCGGTAAAAATCATATCGATTCCATCCGTACTCTGGACCTTTTGACTCTGCAGCCATTCAGTTTCCATTTTTTCTATTCCATTTATTTTATTTTTCGAGTATACATCGATTGCGATCAAATTACGCGTGCACCCCAACGATACATACATAATATAATATGCTGTTCATTCACATATAGAAATCATTTAATCGTTAACAGATTTCGCATATATATATATATATATATATATATAGATAGGTGCACATAATGTGTACTTTTGCGGCTACATAGTAATATAATATTTACATCAATATTTTTCTTTGACGCCTACATCAATAAATTATCGTATTAAGAAAAAAATAATTAAATAAAATTAAACTATAAAAACCACTTGAACTATAAAACAAAGTTTTTTCAGTTGTAGTGGTTTTTGCGCATAATTATTATTATTATTTTTTTTTTTTTAATACAATTAAGAATTTTATTAAAAATAAAAAAATTTGATTCGTTTATATTATATCGATAACAAAGAATTTACTTAAAACTAAATCTTCTTAAAACTTAAAGTCTACTTAAGACTCATTAGACTTATTTAAGATAAAGTATAATACTTATTAAAACTTAAGTGTTTTTGTTACTTATATATAATGCGTTAACGTGTCAGCTTATTATTATTACTTTAAAAGTAACCATGTGCTAGCGGTATGTAAAAGTAAATTACATTATATCACTTATATGCAATCCTTTTAGGTAATAGAGGAGAGGATCTTCATAAATAAAAAAACTTACTTTAATCGATCACTAAATATTAAGTATATAGCACATATCGACATAATATATTATAATACGTGTGTAAACATACTCAGAAATATGTTAATCAATAGTTTATCTTTATGTTCAGAGAAATTATTCAGATAATCAAAAAGTCTTTAAAGTATTTTTTAAATAAAATTACAAATAAGGAACAATATATATTTGTGCGTGTGTGTATGTGTGAGTGTGTGTGTGTGTGTGTGTGTGTGTATGCCTAACTTAAAGCGCAATTATGTTCTATCCAAAAATAGCTTTGAAGAAAAAATATAATATATAAAAGGAAAAAAATAAACATCACTGAAAACATAATACCAACATTTCTTATTTCATTCAAATAATAATATATACTTAAAAGTAGGTAATAGCTGCAAGCTGTAGTAATACATGTATCAGTCATTATTTTATTATGATATATCATATCTATATGTTTTAATACAAATTTTACAATACTAATGAAAAAATAAAACTTTATAGAACTAAACATAGAATAAATGGTAAATACAGTATTATACTTTATACATATATTTTTTTTTATATATACTATATATCAATGTTATATTTTATGGAAAATATTAACTATATTAATCAGTTAATAATCTTTTTAATTATAATAACTTATGAGTATATATACCTTGCGTTCAAATTGAAAAATATTTGATATAAAATGAATAATTATACTCATCAATTTAGAGGTAAAAATATATTTATTTTTGTATCGCTTATAGATGTATTACATATTGTGTTTATATAAATAGAATCCAAAAAACAAATAAACATGGAAAATTGAATTTGATTACCGCACCGGTGAACTCGAAAGAGTAAACAAATGTCACTGGCAGATAGCCGCTCCGAAACGTTTTCAAACACAGTTTATTTAATAATTGAAAACTTACTACAGTAGAAGGAATAAACTAAAGGGAAAAAATGTTGTGTCAAGTATTCACGTTTGCGATTCATTCAATTTAGGTCCAACAAAAGACCCAATTACAGGCGGCTGGCCACCTTAAAATGTTTAAGTGTATAAACAACTCCCGTTATAGAGCGTAGTAAATCAAATATATTATATTGTGGGGTGTTTCTTTCAGACAAATCGATGAGGATGATAATTAATCATGACGACGAAGAGAGCCACCCTCCGAGAAACGACGGCGATACAGCAAGTGTTTTAAGCCAACGACAAAATGTCATAATAGTCTGTAATTTATCAAATAGAGATCGTGACAAGTTATAAAAGTCTAATATTTTAAATCGACGATGACTTTTTTTCCATTTATATATTATATTATGAAACATGCGCAAGAAAACACGCTAAACCTAAAGTAAACTTGAATTATATAAAATATATTCTGTGATTAAATGTATGTTATAAACATATAATTTAATTTAAATACAAATACAGTATTTTAAACTTGAAATACTCTAGTTTGTAATATGTTCGATTAAATGCATTTTTCGAAATTATAATGATATGTTTAAATTGTTTAATACCCTGAATTTTTTTCAATCGGTATTTATTATTTGAATGAGAATCACGCGGAAAGCGCTTATTCTTCAACCTGTCAATCAAATATTACTTACTATAACGGTACACTAATTTTCTAACCACTTTTTTTCTATGTATTACTTTAACAGATGAACGGACAACAATAAGAGGTCGATTTAAACGCCCTTATCGTTTTACAAGATCAACCAAAAACTATTTGTCTAAATAAACGTAATATTTTTGTTATGTTTAGCGGTAAAAATGAAATTTAATCTCATTTTAAAAGAAACAACAATAACATATTTCATATATCGATACTGGTGAGAACATATTTTATGAACGTATTGGTTTAATAACAACGCCAATATATATAAATAAATACTAATAAATTCTTATACTTAACAAATATTGTGAAAAAAGATTTCAAAATAAATAAATGGCTAAGATATTTACTTTCACAATATTGTTGTGACCAGTTTACTCAATACGATGTAATATGATTCCATGTAAAATCGGTAAAACAGGTAAAGCAGTTGAGGATATCACTATAAATTGGCAAATATTAACTTTAGAGTCTAAACGGTTAAATACGGTTGTTGCACGGATTATTAAACAACAAAATTTTAATGCCCAAACTATTAGAACAAATTTATTTTAAGTATTAGTTATAATGCCTACCATTCACACTTATTACTATTTATTAATTTGGGTAAAAGTAATTTTGTTAAGTAAAATTTATTTAACTGTATAACGTTTTAGTATTGACTTTTTCCACGGTAATACTATTAAATTAAAAAAAAATTATAAAATCCTAATTCAACATTGTAAATGTATCTACATTCCAATAATATATAGTTAACTTTTTAATTTCTATCGCTGTCTGTTGAATATTAAATTGTAGATGTTCGTAATATTTTATCTTAGCAAATTTATTTTATATATCTGTATTCAAACAATTTGTAATTACATATTAATTATGATTTCATATTTAATAATACTTATTTATACATATTTTTGAATCTTAATTTTACTCAGCATGTAGGCTGATATAATGTTTATTATAAACTCTGTTAAAACTCTCTGTACGATAATATCCTTCTACGATATTATCTTACAAAATAAATAAATAAATAAATAATCAAGAGTGGGATAATAAAAAATTGATAGTTTTAAAATAACTACATTATTTTTTTGTAAAAAAAATTAATTAGTTGTGGCTGTGAATATTTCTTTATGAAAAATGTAATATTATAATAAATTTGATAATTATAAAGTATTATCAAGTTTTCTCAGGCATGCTCAGTAAGCTATTTACGAGTATTATCAATAAATTGAATTTAATCAGCTATCAGTTTTAATTTCATCAGCTATCCAAAAAACTACTACCTATAATAATAATAATAATAAAAACAACATAATTGATCAGCTAGTATGATGTTACTTGTCGTTTAACGCCGAAATAAAGAATCAATACTTATTAATTATTTTTTTTTTAAATTTATTATCAAAATCGCATTATTTGTTATGTCAAATCTAAATATAAACTTTCATTTATTTTCCTTTTTTTGAGTTTTTACTATAATTTATGTTTTGGATAAATATTAAACACTATAATATTATACATATGTACTCTTCTTAACATATTTAAAAATACTATAGTAATATTAACTTATAAATTAAAGCATAATAGATTTTAGCTTTAATTAATTTATACAATATCTAATATTATAAAATAAACATTTTAATGTGAACTTATATGTATATATAAGTGGACATTTTTCGTGAAATACATTAATTTTATTTATCAAGTCATTGAACGATTGGTGAATGACTAATGTTCTTCTTATTGCAGCAATGTAGGCATTTATAAATCGTTAAATTTCATATTATAAAACGAAATAATATAAAGTGTATAATATTACTGGTATGAGACAACAAATTATACGTCTATACGTCACCAGTCACTACAATTACGGTGAATCCATAAACAATGTATTGGAAGATCAACGATAATAAAATGAATCGAGAATTCTGGATGGATAGCTTAATAAAGCTTAAACACTATTATTTGTCTTGGTATCTTCGACCCTACACAGAGTATTATCGGTCGATGCGTGCGTGTGTATATACATACATTATACACACGTATACTCACCAGTGACCCCGCACTAGGTGTTAAATTGAAATTAGTAATAATAGGAGTAGGTGAACGAGGATAGGGTGTCTTATATTGGTCGAGGGTGACAAAGCGTAAATATCTCTCCGGGTGCGTCGTCGTATTAATAATAATAATTTAGAACGGACGCCGCCACAGCAGGACACGAGACTTGGAGACAATGGGAGAAACAGCAGACTACCACTACTATATACAGAGGGAGCTTTTGTCAAAAAGGGACAAAGTAGGTATTCTTCCCTCTAACCTTCCACTCGCTCTAACTTACTCTCTCCTACGCTATTTTGCACTCTTTCTGGTACCACGCTCTATCTCTCTCCCTCTCTCTAACTCTTCGAACTTTATATAAAAGCTTTCGACAAAATTTATAATAATATATTTACTGCGAAATTAATTCTCTCCGCGGCGGTGGAAAACAAGGACAATAATAAGACTCAGTACGTAGGAGGCAGGGAGGCAAGGGCAAATGTCTCCTTTTAAACGGGTGTATATAAATTAATTGAAAATTCTTCCCTGCCACGATGATTCTGATCTCTATTGAGACATTTAAATAACAATAGCTCTGCCTTGGTTGTTGAGTCCTCGAATAACTTTACTGCTGCACCCTCACCGTCACCAATATAAAATACGAATTCTATTCCCTCTTATATAAAACGTTTCGCTCTCTTTCCTTCACCCGTTCTCCTACCACACACCCTCACTCACACACTGTCTCTTTCTCCTATTCTTACCCTTTTGCTATTTCTTCCCATATACCTACACATCAAAAATCAACTCCTTTTACCCACGTACTTTCTTTTACTTGTCACCACATACCAACTATATTACATATTTACTAATATATCTAAAATTAATTCATAAATTATACTACTCCATATTTTATTTATGAAAATATAATTACTGTTAATATTTATTGTATACTACTCGAGTACAAAAAATAGTTTTAAATGCATCTGAAATCATTTTGCTGGATTTTCATCTAAAAAGCATTTTAAGTTTTTTACTAAATTTATCCAATTTGCAATGCATATATGCTATGTAAGTTGGATACATACAATTTTTATAAAATTTAGCATCTTTTAAAATAGTTGACATGAACGATGTAAATAATTCTAATAATATATAAATTATAAAATAATAATTTTAAAAAATTTAAAAAATTTAAAAAAAAATTGTTTATGAATATTGAATTTCATTATAGTTGGGTATAGATATATATAAATTAAATTTTTCAATTTTAAAGTGCAGGTTATCTATTGTCTAACAATAAATCAACAGTTTTTAAAATTAAATTATATTTTATGAAACTTCATTTCACTTTTGAAGTTAAAATAAAATAAAGATAAATTTAATTTTCAATCATTTAAATGCGATTAATAGTTAAGCATTTATATTAAAGTGAAATTATTGTAATTGTGTTTTACTAGAAATTACCCAAGAATACTGAAAGAATAATTCTTACAATTTTTGCTATAAATTAAAATAAATATTTATACATAATTAAGAAGCAGTACTTTTACAGATTATCATGTATCTAATCATAAAATGTATGATGCAATTTAATGTTTATGAATATGTGTGATTGTGTGATATTATATGTATATAAGCGTATGTGTGTAGTTTTTGTTTATGTATTTAGTATTAAAATCTCAAATATTTCATAAACAACTACAGGTCAAGTTATTATTTTTATTTTTTGAATTGGCAAACAAACCTTTTAAGTTTTTTTCATTGGCTCAACATTTTAAGTAATGTATAAATATAATATAATGTTCAAATATACTTTTTTTATTTCGCATAAATTTGGTTTGGCTTCTACAATAAAATGTCGTTCTATTTAAAGCAAGAATATAAAATATTAATATGTCATTTTATCGGTCTGTTCTGGAAAGAACGAGTTATAAGTGTAATAGAATGAATTTCTAGAAAATGTGTAAATTTGCATATATATTTGTACGAAGTATATGTTTCAAACGCGAACCTATTTTTTTTTTTTTTATTACTGTGACGGGTTATAAAAAGCAGAGGGTCGGATATTTAAAGGGTTCGCCAGACAGTATCATTGCAGTGGTAATGGTCTGCAGGCAATAAAAAACACTCTTGGTGATATTGAATCAAATACCGTGGTGAATATTTCTCGGTAAGTCGTGTTTCGAGTTCGAGAAAAGTTTTACAGCGTTTATTTCTTGGCAAAATATCAATTTTTCAACCGAAAATTCAGTTGAAAATGTTTCCAAACAACAACTTTGCCTATAAAATAACTTTATTGAAAAGTATTACCATTTATATTTGTATTATTTATACATAAAGTTTTAGTACTAAGTATTTAGTATACCAATAGTTAAATAACGCAAAAAATATTCCCAACAAAATGATACTATATAAGTTTTCACAGTATTTTATGAAAGTTTTTTTAAATAAATAATCTGTGATAAAAAAAAACAATTATCAAAAAAAACAAAAATAGAAGTAGTCTGGACACATTATTTCCAGATACTTTCATATTTAGCCGAAAGTTGGATAATTTCGAATTGATAATAAATTATCGAGCTGTTATAGCGGCAATATAAATTATATACCGAATATAAACTCTATAATAATATTATTATAATATCCTCATAGTTAATATTATACGATCAACGGTTATTAATTTATCAATTTATTAATATTCATAAAAAATATAAGACACAATTAAGTTTATTAATTAAAAGGATTCATAAAAGTGTACTTATATTTTACTTCTTAATGTCGTATAAGATATGTATATGTGTTACGCCGAATTTATGAAATTGCAGATTTCATAAGATCAGCAACGCTGTTGCCGAAAACGTGAGATCGACAACTATTGATAAGTACTTAATACTGTCAATTGCGTGAAATCGGCAGGACCGTTCTTGAAAAAATTATAAAATATAATTCAATATAAATGAATGTGTTACATTCCTTTTCTTACATAAAACACTGCAAATATAATAAAATGTAACTGTAATAAAAAATTATACGTACAAAAAAGTAAAAAAAAAAAAAAAATCTAAAGTTATAAAATTATATTATAGTGTTTTATATTTATAATTATACATTTTTGCAACCATGGCCAGGTTGGCACGCCGAATTACACATCATGTCGTTTTCCTTACATAATATATATATATATATATATATATATATATATATATATATTATTAAATAATAAATATAATTACTAAAATAAAATATAATGTAATTTGCATAAATCTTACATATTATTTTATCACTGTTGAACCAGTGCATCTTTTTGATGTGCAGTTCGTACGGCAGGTACAACGTCGATATCGTTGTCCGGTCCCGTCTGAACCCAATCGAATTAGTTCCCGTAAAGAACATATCCATTCGGTCGAACGTTTGCATTCGTCAGGGGAAACAGTAATTTGTAGCAGCCAAACTGTTCCGCTCCAGCCGTGTGCTCGGGATCCTCAATCGATGCTCTATAGATGAGCAAATATTATCAGAATATTATTGACGATTAATAATATTATTATTTTAGTGACATTGACGTAGATGGAAATTGAAACACGGCAGAAAAAATAATGGTGTGGTAATAATGCCGATGAGCGCGCGTACAATAATTGTATTATTGTTGGTCATTCACGTAGGCACCACTAATTATTGCAATCGTGTCGTTATAATGATATGTGTCACCGAATTCATGAAATCGGCAATCAAAATTTGTCGATTTCTTGAACTCGGTAGCCGAGTTGTCGATTTCGCGTTTTCGGCAACAGCGCGTGTTACTGATTTCATGAAATCGGCTGCAGTCTTATACGTTTATTAATAATATTATATTATATTCTGTGTATAATATATACACTGCGGCGAACAACGTGTACTAAATTATACATACTATATATATATATGTATATATAGGTTAGGTGCATTCGAATCATTCGATATTCAACGGTTTTATATTTTCAAGACAAGATCATTAACATTAAAATACATGTACTGGTTCAGACCCTAAGCGGAAGTTTATGGGTGTATAATATGATATTGTATCGAGTCTGTATGTTCTCTGGACGTATATGACAGTGTCAATGAAAGGGTATAATGAATGTTTGCTACAGAAACGCCTAATTTTCGCACCCCCCAAAACACGTCGTCATTATCCGGTTTGCCCGATGGTTTTTGGTTACATTTCGAGCACGCTCTCGAGTCTCGACAACCTCCGCAGTGCTCATAACACTCGCGCGTATAGTCGAACGAGCGGAAAATTACGTATTCATAAACGAAACGATATACATAATATTATCACATGGTGTAATAAAAATGTAATACATATGATAGGTAGTACGTATTACTACACGGTTGCAGCTGTATCCATAAATCGTGCCTGAACATTTAATAATGTATAAATAATAATTATACGCTATTTATAGACGATAAACTTAAAAGTTCTGTTAGGTATTCGTTTATAATATAACTATATTTGCAATATTATCCAATAATTGGGCAACATATTGATAAATAATATTTACAGGTGAAAACTTACAATTCGATAAATCTCGATTTTAGTAGTATTTTAAAGCATGCGTATTGATAAAAGTTTAAACTTTTTAAGTACAACGTGTAAAATCTTTTTATTTTATTTTGAACGTTTCAGATGTTTGATTGAAAATAGTAAACGTAGCTAATTTATTATTTTTATTTTATAAATTGTGTGTAAACCAAGTTTGATATTTTTTTAAATTTATAAATACTGTATATTATGTAATATTTGTATAGGTAATAAGTATTTATGAGTAATAAGTTATAATTTATACAGTCATACTATGTAAAACCACTGAAAAATCAATAACTGTATAATTTGAAAAATAAACAGGGTCAACTACCATTTCATATAATAAGCGCGTAAGAAACAATAAAATACATAATATTGCATGTACTTTAAGTGCGGATTGTTTTAATTTTCAAATTACTGAAAACCAGTTGGAATCTAAAAATAACTGCGTCTATCTTGCACTTTAAACGTATGTTGTCTAAAATGTCGATAAAAAAAAAAATAATAATAATTACAAACCATAGAATATATTATACGTGAACGATTAACATCTTTTTTTATAATTTCACATTTTCACCGCGTACGCAAAAAATACACCTAAAACGAACGATAATTCGAAGAAAATTGCAATAAACCGTACCTACAAAAATGAGCGCCCGCACGCCCACCCTCTACATACTCGATAATTCGTTTACAATTACTCGACGCATAAAGTTCGCGGGTCCAGCGCAGCATATATTGGGGAGGGTCCGGGGTCGTGGTGGCTTTCGCCGCGGCCGTCGTCGGGCAATAAAAAATATAAACGCAATACTGCAGTGTTATAATAGTAACAACGTCGCGTAGTATTGCTCGCTATAGATAGATGGGGGGAGGGGAAAATCTGAACATAAATTATAAATAAAGGACGACGGTAATAATACGACGACACTTAATGCGCGTCTGCGCGTGATCACTGTCCTCTGCAGTAGATTTACCGATCTCGGATTAAAAATATGACACATAAATATAATAAAATATACATGTACACACGCGCGCGCGAACGCTCGATCGTATATACACGTACAGCATGACGTAAGCCCGCGAATGTACCACCACCGTCGACGTCCGGCTCGAGGGGATGACGATGACACGTTACCGTGCGGCGGGCTTTTAGGAATTCCGCGTCGACGCTTCCGGACGCGAGCCGTATACACACACGCGTATATTAATATATTTTAATTTATAATGTACAATATTTATCGGTACCTACCTGTATTATATCGGTACTGTTTTTACTATTATAATATTACTATTATACAATATGTATTGTTATTACCGTGGCCGTATAATATTTTTTTATTAATATAACTCGGCCATTGTTGTGTGTGTGTGTGTGTAGTCCACATCACTCTGTCGCATTACAATGTATGTGAGTACACTGCGCGCGCTAATACGTTACGGGCTCACTTTTTTCCTCTCCATAATAGCTTTATTGTACTCGCGACTGCGATAGATTATTTGCACGCGACCGTCGCGGTGCATGCCGCCCCGGGCGGGGCGCGTAATCCCTTCGCGTTCATTATATTATTATTATCATATTATATACGCGTAGGTATGAGTGTGTGTGTGTGTTATATATCGCGAACGTAACGCCGACCCCGCAAACGATTATTTAATCGCAATACTATATTCCGTCACGAAACATGTATATTATAATATGTATACATTATATTATTATATATAAATGACTATAGCGAAGTAACGACGATACGAATCAACACACATTTCAATCGTAAACAACGAATAAAATATCGGTAATATCGATATATTATTATACTGGTATAAACGCGAGTCTCAATGTATAAGTCATGACAAATTTTCAGAATATTATACCTACTTAATAACCATCATTATCCGCAACTAAAAGCATCGACAATTATTAGTCCCACTGTCCATATCATATTTCTATGTAAAGATGGGAACTTAATCGTAAAAAAAAGTACGTGCTACATTTTTTTGTAGTGTACCTATAATATTTGTATTTAACAAATTTAATATGAATTCATTAATATTTTTATCATTAAACTAACCGCAAACGACCACTGTACCTCACTTTTCCTCGAATATAAATATTAAATATGTATAAATTATATGAACTTTAAAATATATAAACAAAGGAATAAATAACAAAAACTAAATAATTATAAATAATTTATCATGTAATATAAATATATTTATATTTATTAACTTATTATTATTATTATATTATACAGATATACAGTAAATAAAATATGATTTTATTTCGTAATATCGTAAACATTATAGTGGAAGTAAATACTATAAATTTAAAAAATATTAACGCGCACACTATTCTAGTATAATCTTATTTTACCTTTATAATGATAATATATTATACGCCCACCTTTACACGTAAACTAAATATTAATCAAATAACGTTATTGTGTATACGAAAACAGTTGAAACGAGGGGCCGCTCAATTTTATGAACGATAATATAATATTGGTAAAATTTGTAGAAATGTACCTTACTGATAAAAATTGTAAAGTGAATTAACTGAACTCTAATTTCTACTCATTACATAGACATAATAATATAACTACAGTATTACATTTTACATTTTACTCGAACATTGGTTTTATAATATTTTTAGTGTACATCATAAAAATTAATAAACTATTTAACCTATTATTAAAATTTAAATCTGTATATTATGTTATTCATCTAAACGCTTTCTTCTCGTGAAATATCAAAATAACTTAGATATTATTTTTATTTTTTAGGAATATTTATTGTGGACAATTCTTGGAAGCAACAAAATATTTTAATGCACAAAATTCAATAACATAAAATAAAATAGGAGTATTATTTTTATATAGGTACTATAGTTATCCCGAAAGCCTCATCAATTATTAGTCTCCTCCCCCTTCAAATGAATATGTATCATATTCAATATATTTCATATTTTTATAAAATACACGCAAACAATATTCCAAATAAATGCTCACGAATATTTTTTCAATGATATTTATCGTATATTCAGTAATAAGTGACATTTACATTAATCAATGTAATAAAGAGATTTATAGAACTCAATTAAAATAATAAAAATATATCAACGAGTGAATTCTAGTTATTCATCATATATAATAAATATTACTTATATTACTTATTTTAAAAATAATTTATTTTTCAATTTTATTTATTTATTTATTTTTTTAATTTTATACCTGCTAAGTATTTATTACAAATATCGAAAATAATAGTTTATACTAATAACAATCTTCAAACTAAAAATATATTGTAATATTATTGTACAATACCATTGTTGAGTATTTATTATACAAAGGTAGATAAATACCTTCAAAGTGTCATGATAATACATGGGTATATTATACATATATTTATTTGTATAAAAGAATATTAAGCTTGCCATTTATTTAAATACAATGATTATAGTTTATTTTTAAATTACATAAGATATTTGGGCAGATGTTTATCAAGATTTTAAACGGAAGTACCAGATTAAGCCGACTATGAAATCACAAAATATCATAAAAGGCTAGTTTTAATCGAATGTAGGGGGAAATTATAGTTTCGAAAGAACTACTCTCTGCGGGACGTTCACTCTTGTACCAAGTACCCTATTTTTTGTACTATATATCGACTAAACGTTATTTTCCCTCCATTGACATACATTTTTTCTGTTAGAATATAATTTCTGATGGTTAAAAATAGGGGGAGTTAAAAGTTCCACGCTGGGCATAACAAAATGGTGGGTATTACACTCTTTTGTCTTGTATGCTTGGTTGAAACAATAGATTTGTTTTTTAGCATTGTGAATATATTCAATTTTAGTGAGAATAAAAAAAAAATACCCGTTAAAAACACACCCTCCAAATTTGTTCGGAAACAATTGGAAAGTTATGTTGATCAGAAACTCCCTAAACACTTTAACTCGAACGTCGTTTGAAAGTTTTGAAATTTAACCGGAAAAGTTAACAAAACACTTCCAATTATAATTAAAACTTAAAATCGTATACTCGAATTGTACTGTTGAAACAATAGATATTTGAATTTTCCAATTCATTCGTAGATTGTAAAATATAATTCAACTCATCAAGAGTTCTATAAATAATACATACACTAACATTATTTACAATCACATCTATGATCTATACATTATATAGATACGAGTATCTAAATTGTATACAATTTATAGTGTTAAATATACCAAGTTAACACTTTATTTCAGTTATCTATGCACATAAGAATAGATCATTGCAATTTTTTAAGAGTAGGTATTCATATAATTCATGAGAAAAATTCTTTTTTTTTTTAATATCATTAAGTAGTATAAGATAATTTTAATTTACATATTATTATAAAGTTGTATTGAACGAATATTGTCAATCCACGTTTCACGTCACTGACCGTTTTCATTAATATGTCGGTGATCATATTAATAAAAACGAAACACGTTGATATGAATATAGATGACTAGTGAACACTGACCACATTGTTTGATGTGTGACGTTCCATCATCTGTCAAACTGATTCCAACGCAACACACTACATAGAAAACGAATACCAGATACCAGTTTCTACATCAATACATAATTTATAGTTGACACATTATTCGTTTTTAACCCCTCCCACGTTAATAAGTATCTAAGTACGTAGACAAAAATAAAATAGGCTGACAAACCATCAAAATCCGGTAAGACGTTTCAGTTTAACGCACTATTTAAAAATACATTACAAACGAACAAAACGAACAGACGACAGTGTAGACCTGATCATTTACCATAATATAATAAAACACCTGTAATTTTTGATAAACAATATAATTATATTTATAAGTGAAATAAAACCAATAGTCGTTTAGAAAAAAACTATAAAAGTCCTGCATTTAAATTTAAAAAAAAACCAATATTATTTTGTAATAGGTTAGTAACACTATTGATTATGTCTTGTTGCCAAATTATGATGAACTGTTTTTGATTTACATGAGTAATTAACACGAATTGGACAATTAAAAAAGACAACAATAATAATAGTCAATTCAGTACACAGTATATAAAATTATTGAATGATATTATCATTCGCATTTTGTATAAATAATAAATTCAACTTTGAAGTGAAAATACTATTATATACGATATCGTAACAGGTACGCTTAAAAAAAATGCCCAGATTAAATTATTCTAAACGAAATATTTAATATCCATGACAGTTTCAAAAATATAATAATTTATAATTTATTTTATTCAAATAAAAATCTTTAAAATTACAAATTACAATGCTAGCGGAGCAATAAATAACTATTACTTTAACATAATATTATTATCTATACAATTTACAAAAATAATTATTTTAAGTGATTTCATATTTTATTATGAATTTAAATTTCAATAACGAATAAAAATTTGAAAGAAAATGTACGCAATACCTATAAAATAATTACAGATATTTAGATTTTACATGTGTTATAGAAATTTTTAAAATGTCTACAGAACTTAATCAGAAATAAGTTAAGATTATAAATTATAGTTTATTATGTTTGCCCATATTTATAAAAATAATTTTTCAGAGTTATTTTTCAAGAAAATGTAATTTAATGCTACAATCTATAGCTGATGTTATATCATAATATACTGCATAAATATTTTTTTTAGAAATATATTTTTGCTAGTTTATAATTTTTATGATTTTATAAACTCTATATAATCTATAAACACTGTTTTTGATCTTGTAAAAACTTTTAATGTACCTCCACTATGCAGACATTATTTCTCATTATTCACGATAGCCGATTTATTTACCATAAAATTTAGCACCTACTTACTTTAAAGCATATTATAATATACTAATTAATAATATCAAAGACTAGAATATTATGTGTTATTCACTCGTGAATAATGTATTGCAGTAAACAAAATATCTACATTGGGGTATTATAACTGCGCAACTCGGTTTTACGTCATATACATATTATACTTACACTGAAACTGTTATTTTATGAAAACGCCGCCGTGTGCGCTTGTGCAAGCCGCACGCGCCTTCCTTTCGAATAACGTTACACTGTAACGTTCTCCATTTTGTTGCTGTTCATTGGTCGGATCTATCCCCTCGCGGACTATATCATAAAATATACCAACCCCTTTCGAACAACTTTGGGTCATTACCATAGGCGGAACTAGAAATTTATAATAGACTACTCCACTTTTCGTGATAAATTCAGACACGTACTAATAAATTATGTCGAGGAGGGGGTGAAATATTCTTGATATATTTTTTTAACTCATTTGTGTATTTATTTAATAATTATACACTTTTGTATACTTGTGTTAAATTTCTATAATTTTTTATTAAAAAATAAAAGTAATAATAGATAGGTACACGATATACTGCAAGTACTTAAAATTCAATAATTGTTTTTGTTTAAAGTCGAAATTTAAACTTCTTCAAAATTTAAATAAAACACTGTTATTGCACGTTCTACATTAATTTAAATTGTATACAATGGCAATAATAAAAATAAATATAACGTTTAGAATTTTAGATAATAATTTCAGCTAAATTATAACTGATTATTATTTTACTTATAAAAAATAAATCGTAATATTTATTCTGAACAAGTTTACTTTTTTTAAGTATATTTTTTGTATAGCACGAGTGTGTGATATTATTATTTGTTATTACATAATACATATTATTATATTTATTTAATATATTACGTATACTGTATACATATTGATTCGGGGCGCGATTCACCTGAATCAAGACCCAATTGGTCCAAGCCGTATTTCCGCCTGTGGTTATCACCAGGATTGGAATTTTATAATATTTGCATATTTTTTATGAGATGCTTAAAAAATAGCAAAGTAAGCCATCTTCGTGTCGATGAGTAATTCATCACATACAAAAAAATCGTCGTATAAATTGCAGTGCACCAAAATGCGAATGCCAAGTATTTAGTTATGTGCACGAATAACGGATTAATACCTCATTATAAGATATACGAGTATACCGACCAGTGCCACAAGTGCCGTATGTGCAAGCATTGCAGTGACATACTATACCCGATGTTGTACTTTTGTCTTTTCGGATTTCATATCATATACATTTAAAAATACAATATATAAACACCCACTCTCTCTTAAAAAAAAATTGTTTGTCAAAGTTTCCACGAGCGATAGCCGACAATAAAAAATACTAGACTACATTCCCAGGTCGGTGGATCTATTGCTTGCAGAACGTTTATTTCAAACAGTGCTGCGTTGTCTCAGTGAAAATCTGCAGTAAGATGGTAAACCACACGCTATCTTCTGTAATAGAAATAATGATTACGCTATAATTTCGTTTGATTTTGTATACGGCCGCTTTAATTGTCTTTAATGGTCATCTTGGACCAAATGTGCAATTACAATAAATATTGTAAACAACAATTTTAAAACGACGAGAATTAGTATAATTCATCGAAGCTTCGCCATCAGGAAACTGATGACGTGTTTTGTCGAATCAGAAATAATACTCGCCAAGCTGTAAACGTACAATTAAAAATTCGATTCGTCGTGATTTCATCGTACCACTGCACAACACGCCAACGTGTCTAAATGCTGCATGCGCGATCAACAACGCAAAAATCATTTGAAAGTACGACGAAATGACTGACAGGCGTAATTTATGATTGACCACATGCTCATCTCACGACCTTGGTTATAGGTTAGGTATCGTTATCGACTTTGTCTCCACTTATCATTCCAATGGTGTGCCCCGCAGAAAAAGATTAAGAATTATTTTATCCTCCTCGTTATTAATTATTTTTTATAATTTTTTTTGCTTAAGTTGTTATTGCGCACTAGTTAATATTTTCATCCTACGCTAAATCAAAATTATATGAAGCAGCCAGAAATGCGTATTACCAGCACTTTTATAGCGAAAATTTAGATAATCGAAATTTCTTTTTGCGAATATAATGTACGATTTAACCATATACATGTAACCTGAGTTTTTAAATTTTCAAAACAATCCTTTTTCTGTAAAATGATGAAAAATGAAAAATATATGGAAACGGCTAGCAACAGGTCTTGATAAATCCCATATTGATTATAAAAATGAACTTTTTCAACATTTTTTCTTTGTGAGTATAAATTATGCCATGCTCGTTAACATACAAGCTTAGAATTTTAAATTTTTACAACAATCTTTTTCCCCTATAAAATTACGTAAAATAGAACAAATACATGGAAACGGCAAACAATAACAGATCTCGCCGGCCCTCATCGAAAGAAAAAAATTGACATTTTCGAAATTTTTTATTTACTTATAATAATAAAAAGCACGCCATTGCATAAACATTTAACCCATAGATTTGAAATTTGAAATACACGTACTGCTACACGTAAATAAAATTAGTAACTTACACATTTTTTTCGATAAAATCAGTTTTTTTACTTAAAGTATAATAATATGAATTTTTAACTACAAAATAGTTTGCAATTTTTTGTGATTTTGACAAATTTTGTTAAAATTTTAACTTCAAATGTTCATAAAAAAAAAATTTCTCTTTCTGATATAATTTTTTTTTTAATAGATAAAAAAAATGCACAAATAGAATCTTGTATTTAATTTTCAATTCTTAGTTATAAACAGAACATTTTTATAAAATAATTTGTATTTGCGAGATTTCTATGAATTTTGTCAAAATTCTAACTTTAAATGCTTATAGGTAAATATTGTGACTAATAGTTTTTGATATTTTTTAATTGGGAAATGAACCACTTATGAACTACTTAGAAATCTTGTCATTTTTATCTATTCATAATTTTTTTATTAACGTTAATAGTTAAATTTTCGATAAATAATTTTAAAAAATCAAAACATTTTAAAAATTATACCATTTATAAAAAATGATTACTTGATGAAATTTTTTAAGTTTCTGTGGTAATTCGTTTTTTAATTATAATAAAATAAAGAAATCAATTTAGTTAAAATCTGATTTCGCGTAAAAGTTTAAGAAATGAAAGTATGAAACTGTCCTATCTATTGTCACCATTAAACGTCATAAACTTTAATATTTTGTCTTAACCTTTGTTTTGCAAATCCGTCTTGGTACGAAATTAATTCACTGGTACGGATAAAGTTCAAGTTGTTGAATGGCAAAAATTTGGATAACACCATCACTAACCGCCTTAATGTTGGTAAACGAAAAACTGGAATAGCTGGCGCCACCGGAGTGATCAAGTCGACTAGTCATTGAAATAGATGATAAGTAGTCGCTGAAGATGAATTCCAATAGAAAATTACGAAACTACAACGTAGGTAGCTGATGTATGTTTTAATGTTTAGTCAATGAAGTGAATGTGAGGTCATAACCCACCAAAGTAGCTGAGTTACAAATGATTAAATAATTAGAAACATTAAAAACGAAATTATGATCGACTATACAATTAAAATAAATAAAAATTTATATTATGTTCTAATTATTATATCTTTAACAATCTTCATCTTTTTTCTTTTTTCTTTTTTCTTTTTTGTGTAACTTAATGTCGTGTACAGAAAATATCGGAATAGAAAACGACTCGTATACCTCGAATATATTTTATCCGATGATAATTGTTTGCTAAAAACTCGAAACTCTAAAGCCTAATAGTTTGAAAAATCTATTAATTTTACATATGCAATGTCTTGTAAATTTAATAGATCTGGTGTAATATATCACACGGCAAATTATTATTTCATAATTTTTTTGTATAACTTAAACTCAAGTGAGATTAAAATCTATATGCTTTTTAACTTATTATTGATAAAGTTATTATTTTTCAATCAACAACGCCTATATTTTACAAGTAGTATAAACAAGTGTTGAACGCATTTTAACATACTAAATTCAAATTTTTAATTCTGTTGCTTTTAGACAATAATTGGTAACAACGGAATGTGAATCAGCATAATATATACTACATAGCATAATAGCATAATAACATAATATCCTATGTATGACAGGATATCATACATAAAAATACAAGTGTGTATAACGTATAATATGGGAACTGGTCGGCGATGATTCTAAAAATAATTTAGGTAATATACATATCACGTAGATATTAGCACTATTATTATCAGAAAATAAATAATAAAACTATAACATTTAAATACGTCGCCATGCACGTTTACAATATACTTATATTATATTATAATATAGTATATTGTGATGCTGATGGTTTGCCGATGTGCCATTTTTGTTCTGTTGGAAGTCACACGAGCACATATTATACGTGAATATATAATAATATAATGTAGATAGATGTATGCGGGAATATAGGTAGATGTATGCGAGGAACAGTCCGGACGTAGTGAAAGACGAATAGGATTCCGGTTATACATATGCACACGACTACGGTGTATGTGTATAATATATGTATATATACATTCACACACTTTATATACATATATTATATATTCCTTACCGTCCAAAGGTGATATATTAAAATCGTTTCGGTCCAAGAATCTCCAGAATGTTTGAATAACTCACAAATATAATAAGATATATATATATATTTATATATATATTATATTGGTATAGTAGGGCGCATGTGTTCGCGAAACCGAACTTTGGATATAATACACATCATATATTGCGCATTTTATTGCCACCTATACGGACGACAACACACATCATTTAATCAAACTCCACCGGCTTCAGCCGTATTCTACGTGTACACACACACATATATATATATGTGTGTGTGTGTATAACAGCAGACAACTTTATAAAATATATATATATGTGAGTGTGTGAGGAACCGTGGTTAGACGATATTTGCATGCACGGCAGTACGCCCGGAAAATGCTGTACTTATACGTGTTTCAGACACCCACAGACAACTTCTTTAAAAAAAAAAATGTCCTTACTCCTGACTAATATAATAATTCATGCAGGTCCTTATCGCACGCGTTCGTCATAATGAAAGTAGGCTTCTTCATAACGTCTATATACTACTATAGCTCAACCATAAAGAAATAATTAAAATACTAATGTTGTTCAATTATTTAGTATACAGCATATTATCATTTGTGTATTTTATGTGTGCGTGTTTTTGTATGTGTGTGTGTTTTTAATTTATTAAAAAAATATGAATATTTAAAAGAATTAAAAAAGTCGATTTTATATTAATAAAAAAAAAATGTCCATTACTGACTTCAAAAGGTCTTCAACAGGTAATTTGCCCGACAAATTAAGAATAAAGTAAATGTAAACAAGTGGTTCCACTACCAATACACCCCTTTTAATTGATTATATAAGCACATATATATTATTTTTTTTAAATGTAATTATTGGTGATTACTGATTAGGTTTGTTATTACTAGCTATAGGTCAACAGTTTTCATTTTCATTTAAAAAAGGTGATATTTCAAAAGCTAAGTTAATTAAAATATCTTAAAATATGATAACTTATTAGCACTATTAATTGTTATATACCATAAATGCAGATTTAATTATTCTATAATATAATATATTATATGAATTAAAAAATAAGTTTTTTTTATATTTATAAAAAAAATTATAAATTTATAATTAAACTGTGCAGGATAATAATTAATATATTTTTTTATGTTGTGATATTAGATTTGAAAATAGTCATATATCAATAATTATTTCTTTTCATATTATTATTACTTTTTAAGTTTAGATGGGAAAAGTGAAGGACAACAAATGTGTACAGAGTATCTCTTGCCCGGCTTGTCACTTGCCATGATTAAAAAATATTAGTTATAAATTTAATCGTAATATTTTGCTAACCATTAACCAGTTATCACAATAATTTTAAAAACTTAAAAAAGTTTAATTTTTCAAATCGAGTTAAATTCGTTATTTGGTTTTTAAATTTGAATAATTACGATTGATATATTAAATTGTATGTCATTGATACATTTTTATTTTTGAGAACCATATCAATTTGTAAGTTTAGATAATATTAAATTATTCAATAAGTGTTTAAAATGTTTAATCATTATTAATTTTATAAGCGACTCACGTTTTTAAGTAGTTCTATAAATATTACCTATAACATGAGGGAATATGAAGGGATGGCACGCACCTGAACCCGTACCCTAGCTATAATAAAACTAAATCTGCTGAGAATTGATTTTGTTTTTTTAATTTTTTAATTTATCATTATAATCTGATTTTTAATCGTCATAAAATAAACTACCATCCTGTGTCAAGTACCCAAAGTGAGACGAGTGTCGAACCACTATTAGCCTTTGTTTTTTGTTTTGCTTTTCAATGGTATCATAGATCATAATTAGGATTAGGATTTATATGCAATAAAAAATTGTAAAATATGCGTTTGGCTTATTAAAGATAAGCAAAATATACAATTATAATATTATATACACTCGAAAAAAAAATCATACGTTTTAAAATTAACAGAATAATATTCTTAAATATTCACGCTATTCAAATGTATTATACAAAAGAATTTTAAATGGTTTTTTAAATTTTAAAAACTGAACGAGCTACTGTTAAACCTTAACATGTTTTTATATAGGTATTTTTGAACATCGTCAATACATACTGGCACACGATCAAAATGTTTAGTAACAGTAGCAACGAAATTATACCATAAAACATGCATTGTTCGCGTTTTTATAGTCGAAATATGCAATAATGTTAATGTTGTCCAAAATATTATGCAAAATAAAAACACCACTGTTTATCTTATCATGAGGTGATTCGTGAGGTATTTTGTAATAATCAGAAGTTACAAAAAAAACATACTTTGCGTATAAACCCTAGCCCTAATTATAATAAAATATTATCTACGGTTGGAGTCTTTTTGCATTCAAAATAAATTTATGTGGCGCTATCTATCACTGGTTAATACCAATTCCCTTTCTTATATTATGTTTGTTTATTTGCCTATGTTTGTACACCTAAAATTACAACATGCGTATTTCAATTTAATTTTCTTATAAATCTACAATTATATTTATTTTTTTATTCATTACATTGTATTGCATTGTACCTAATACATAATTTTACATTTACTGTCCTACCGATTATTTTCTGGTTTTAATTAATTTTAATATTTATTCTACTACACATAAAACTATGAAAGTAAGAACTAATAATTTGAAATTAATAGATATTAATTTGAAAAATGAAACAGAAATGCATTTACGTTTAACTTGTATTTATATTAATAACATCATTGAAAAATTATGTAAAATTAAATTTAATCTTTGAAATTTTTTTGTAGTTTTTGAATATAACTCTGTAATCTCTGCAAGTTCACTTTGAACTTTAATATTATTATTTAATGGTTATATATCTTATGTGATTGCCTAATATTAACTGTCTTACGCTATACAGATATGTCACATTATCTGCGTTAAAGCATATATGTATATATAACATGGCTCAACAAATTTACTATAGGTTTATATATATATCTACGTACGTTTTATTTTATGACTTGATCTATCTGCACATAATATTGGTCTTGTAATTAATACATCCCAAATGATTTTTTTTTTTTTTTTTTTACCTAAGCCATATATGTCCGATTAGATGAAATCAGCTGAATCCCCTTCCCCCCTTTCACTCGATGTGAATTATAAATTGGTACTGCGGTTACCGACCGTGATTGTAACCGTTTAAAACGATTATACGGACACGATTGCGAGACGATCCTGCCCCAGTCGCGAATATTATCCGTGCCTGTTCGCATTGATGCGATACAACGGAGCAGTCAATCAGACGCACGTACAGCGATGGCCGATTTCGCTTCGGTTATGCAAAAAGTTGATAAGCCGGGGCCGGGGCTGGGGCCGGAACATTCGCATCCGTCGCCTGACCCCCAGGCAACGATCCTCCAACAGGATGACCTGAGACTGTACAAGGCCCGGTGGATAATACTGGTCGTATACATGTTGTACTCCATGGCCAACGCCGTACACTGGATACAGTACAGCATCATATCCAACATCATGGTGAAGTTTTACGGCGTGTCAAACTTCGCTATAGACACCACATCCACCATATACATGATCGTGTACGTTCCGCTGGTCGTACCAGCGTCCTGGATTCTTGACCGACTGGTTAGTGTTGTATTGCGGTCGATTGGTATAACGTTTTTACCGTTGTGGTGGTGATAAAAGTCATGGTGGCGGTTGATTATTGTTATTGCAGTTGTTAAAATACGTTAGAATACTGCAATTGACGATGATAACATTAACATCGAAATAAAAAATTTTGTCATCATTGTCCATATTATATTACATAGTAGGGTCTCGGTAATCCGAACGGACTTGGAAATTGCCGCATCGCTATGCTAATACACTCGTGTATCATAATTCATAGTAATATGCATTACATGTACTTATTAACTGACTATATTTATACATAGTTATAATGATTTTGTCGACTTTGATTGTATTCATTGTGTTTTTCAACAACGAATTTTATGAATTAATACTGCATTATGGATAAAGATTAATTTAAAAGTTTAAATTGCAAGAGAATTGATTTTTTTCAAGTCATAAGTAATCCGAACAAATCGTTAATCCAAATGATCCCTTTCCCCATTCTCATTTGGATTAACGAGACCCTACTGTATATATATAACAATATACAAGTCATAATATATCAATAGAAGTCTAACGATCGATTAAAATCGTAAAAAATTTACAACATTTCCAACCCTCCTACAAATTGGTTTTAAACCCTGCATTGGTGTAATATACCCTTTACCCTGATGCGCCTTATACCTATTTATATATTCGTATGTATAATTTATTCGTAAGTAGATTCGAGCAATGTGACTTAATTAATAAAGTTATTTTAGAGTAACCCTCGATACTATCGCCATTGGAAATTACACATTTGTGAAAATAAATAATAAATGTTTCAGTACACCTCACACTAAATTACTTAATAGGTTATTCAATTCCGATTAAAGGATTAAGTAGACAATTAAAAGTTCAACTCAAACTTTCAAATATATTATTGAATAATTTGTTGGATATGTCTCTTGATTCATGGTACTACGAAATAAATGTCACATTTCGTGTGTATGTGTTTGATGGGTATAACAGTGCGTGTCATCCATAGTGGAGGCTCTTCGCTAGATAGCATGTGTACCGAGGGCAAGTGTAGGTATGATCTATTATTTTTAGTCTGATGATCGTTTTTTTCTTCTCCTGGAGAAAAACACACGTGAAAATGATTATTATGAAGAATGGTACTCGTAATATTTATGAAAAGTATTAAACTTAATTTTATTTTTATTTTTTATTTTTTGTTTTAACTAAAGGATTTGCAAAAATTGAAAGGCATTTAGTCTTAATATTCTTTTAAAATCGTGAAAAATGATAAATGTAATATTTTTGTGGCAATGCGGTGATAGAAATATTTCTATTCTCGGTATGTACCTATTTTGACTTTTTCTATACCTTTAATTGTCAAGTAATCTGATAACGACAATAATGTTATGAAGTCTCCTTTGATTAATGGATGAAAATTACGATGGAAAATTTGCTTTGCTACATTATTACCCGTTAAGTTTATGCGTGTTAGCTGCAGTGCTTAAAGAATCGTTTAGAATAATTGGTAATCTTTTTGATTTTAAGAACATATTCAAAAAGTTTTTTAACAACAATTTATTTAACAGACACTGCTATCACTGCTATATATATGGATGTATGTAAATACAAGTATATAGCTTGTATATAATTACTTCCAAATTATTTACAGTAGCTATATTTTCATATTACTATCGGTTTTGAAAAGTTCGGTATACATTTTAATATATCTACCTTGTTAGAATATTTTTGAAGTCTTCGATGTATAAATAATAACTAGTTTAATTTCTGAGTAGATCATCAAGATTGGTATCAATACTTAGAAGTATAGTCCAAATATTGAAAATTTCGAATATGAGAATACTTTTTAATTTTATGTTGTTTCTTTTGTCAGCGGTTTGTAAAGGGCATAATTAAACAATAGATATAATTTTGTAATTAGCGAATTTAGTGTGAAGAACATTGTGATTTCTTAACTTTGATATGAAGTAGCATTACGTTGACTGTATTTTTCAAATGGATTAGACCGAAAATTTCTGGTTGACAAATAACGTATAGAGTATGAGTAGCTTTTTCTGTCAAAAATGTTTAAAAAATTATTTTGCTACGTTCAAATTAAACTTTAAATTAATGACTAATAAATAGTAAATTTAAATTTAAATTAATATACTTTTGCAAACATATTTGTTACTAAAGTTCGTAAATTTTGAAAAAAAAAATCATTAATAATATTGTATAATCCTTAAATACATATTAACCTCCAATTTTACAAAATATCAATAATTATAATTAAATAAATATTTGTTATTTAGTAACTTAATGTTTTGTAGATAAATTTAATTAGACTAAACATAAATACGAACTAACATTAAATCTTTTTTGATGATCATATTCGTATAAAAACAATAAATTATTGAATAGCACACATATAAGTGATAACACGTGGCTCGCAGTACGTACCATGTAAATGAAGACTATGGTCCCTACACCACAAGGACAATCAAATATTTTAAATTAATAAATTTGGTGCTATCAGGGTTATCAATTAACTACACGATATAATAATTAAATTACAAACACTGATTTATTTATACATATTATTTGATTAATGTATTCTTAATATACTCGGTTTCAAATCAAAAATAATTTTAATTATGTATATTGTTATAATATTGTCGTTTAGTTATTTAAATAATCATATGGAAATAAAAGTACATCAATCTTTATCTAATAATTAATTATTTTTAAAAATCTCTAAATTTAAATTTAGATTCATATTAAATGCTCATACAAATTTCACTTAGAGGTAATTGCTGTTATGTTTTTTATGCTCAGTATTATATTTTGTAGAAATTTGGAAAATGTAAAGTATTTTAAAATTATAAAATAGTTTATTAAAAAATAAACGAAAAACATATTATATTGTATATATATATATAAACGAATAAACTATATTGCCATTTGTCATACATTTGATTATAAGTTGTATTTATATTTTAGGGCCTCAAAGTGACGATGGTGATGGGAGCTGCTGGTACATGTCTGGGCGCATGGATTAAAGTTCTTTCTGCTGAGCCGGGTCGATTTTTGACAACGTTGCTGGGACAAGGTTTGGTGGCGTGTTCACAAGCATTCATACTGAGTTTGCCTTCCAGATTAGCAGCGGTTTGGTTTGGATCAACCGAAGTCTCTACTGCTTGTTCCTTAGGAGTTTTCGGCAACCAGGTAAATTCGTTTTAATATCTTTTAAAGTAGATACTAATAAAAAGCCATGTATAAATGTATAATACTAAAAATCAAAAAAATTTTATTTTCTCATGAAGTATATTATTTTTTGTGGTATTTGTGGATAGTAATTATTTTACAAGCTAAACAAATAATGTTCAAAACATATATTTTAGAATGCTGACAGCTTAGATAAATATTTATAAACGTTGTGGTGTAATTACACTACGATACCGCACATCAATCACTCTTGACTTGTCAAGTATTCATAAATACAGAATGGTTTGGACAGTGGGCCATCGTGTTTTTAGTGAAGTTAATAATATAAGTAAAAAATACAGTAACTCACACTTTATAAATATTAAGTTATCAGGTATTATAACAATATTATAAAAAATAACATAGACACATAGTTATCTCGTATGTTTAATAAAAATATGTCATTAATATTATACCTACTTAAACATACGATTATTTCGTTGGGATCAATAACCTTTCCTACTTTAAAATAAGTAAAAATATACAAAATATACTAACATAATAAAATGATAAGGTCTTAAATAATTAATTTTACATTTATTATTAACCTATAATTAAATTAATTACATTTTTGAGTAAATTAAAATAACAAAATTCTGCAAAAATTACATTAAAAAAAATTTTTTTTTATTTTTTTTGTTTACTTTTGTTTGAATTAAACGCAAATATATAAAGTAATAATTAATTATATAATGTTTAATAAAATGGTTAATTTCAAGATTGGAAATATTTAAAACATAGTGAAGCAATATTTTTCTCGGTTTACTTTAACAAGTAATAAAAAAATCATTAATTTTATTCAAATCATAAAATGAAATATTCAATCTATTTATAAAAAAGGTCGGAGAAGTTGTACTGCTGTATAGTTATAAATGTTGAGTGTGCCTAATCATTGAGTAGGTCACTAATAAATTGGTTGTAGCCTTGTAGAACACTGTACGGTCACATGGAAAAAATGAAAACCGCAGACAGATTGTATTATTATAGGTATAGTAACGATAGTCAACATGGCGTACAATTTGTACTGTTCAGGTAGAAAAATATGTATGCATTTTGCATAATTTAATATTACATATTTAAGGGGATATGTAATCCTATAATGTTATTATAGATTTCTAATAGAAATAAATAAATATTTATTAATATCACAGATAATATATACATATTGCCTAAAAATATTTAAAATTATTTGTTTTAAAAAATAGTAAGTCTGTATGAACAATTAACTATGAGTTATATAAACTTAAAAATTCAATCCATTATATAATAGTTTTATTTTCGTGTTATGTACAGGTTTTGAGTATTTTTAGAAAATGTATTGTCAATTGTAAGTCATATATAAATTTAGAAGCTTGATGGCTATTATTTTAAGTATATAGTAATATTTTTGTTATTGTTTTATGTTCATGCAGTGTACTGAGTGATATTTCCTGGCTTAATTTTAGCGTATAAGTGTTAGCGATCAATTTTTACAAGTTTTTTATTACCGTATACAAAGTATCTGTGGTATGCAAATGAAATAATAAACCGTGCAATAAACCAACAGGTTTATCCCGATAAATTTTAATTCAATGATTAATCGTGGTAAACGATGACGTTTCTAAACATAGACAGACTGTCAACTTACAGTTTTTTTTTTTTACTATTAGCTTAAATTAATTAATTAAAAAAAAAAATAATAACATATCATATATTATACTAACTAATAACTATTATTATATTAAATTGAGTTAATACTAAGGTATAATAGAACAGTGTGAATATGTTCATAGAATAAATTGCCTAAAATGAATCAATAAATATTTTGAAAATTAAATTGTGTATAATAAATAATATCTTACGCAGTGGCCAAAAGTTTCTAGTCCCTACTACGAATAGTATTTATGAATATTATAACAAACAGGTAATTAAAATCCTTATTTTTCATTTAAATATCTAATTTTATCGATGTTTAATCTTGAAATATCTAAAAAAAAATAGCGCACAAGTATTTTATAAGGTGTGCATTTTTTGTAAAAACAACGTATGAAAAATCTTGTATTTAATTTTTATTTGCAAAATAATTTTTAAATTGTTGTAATATAGTCAAAAAAATAAAAAACTTAATTTTGAAAAATATTAAATATAATATATTATAAATATTTGTGTATATAATAATTATCCAGTAAAATATAGCTCTATGATTTAAAAAATCGCAAAAATAGTTTTAATTTTTTTATTACAAATTGAATAGCAATTATTTGTTATTCTACAGTGAAAACATTATTATTATCTATCAAATAAATTTCATTTAAATTTAAATTTATAGAACTTAGAAAATTCGAAATTTTTGATAGTTTCAATTTTAATTTTGTGAGGCTAATTACATTTTAATTCAAAAACTAAAGAAAAATCCTAATAGTGGTAACAAAAAGAATTTAAGTGACCCGGCTGTTTTCAATCAAATATGAATTAAATAAAATATTTAATTCATAAATTTTATTAATTATTTTAATACTCTATAATATGAAAATAAGTTGTTAATAAATTTATTTATTTTTTTATTTTTTTATTTATCAACTATTACAACAAAAATTATATTTGTAGACTATGAAAAAAGAAATTATCCGTTGTTACCCAAGTAGCTAAATAAAATTAATAACCTATTAGTACCTCTTAACATATTAATTGAATATACTTCTAATAATAATATGTGTGTAATTTAAACGTCTAAATCGTCCATTTTTTTTTAATAATTATTTATTACTAAATATAAAGTTCAATGAAATAAAGATAAAATATCTTGTTATTATATTATAGACCTTTGACATATACATAAATATTATGCTGCGATTATAAGCAAAATAACATCCTGTATATCTAATCTAGTAAATATTTGATTAATTACACTAGAAATTATAACAAATTGAAAGTATAAATATCATTCGCAACTTATATTATTTCTTGACTTTATTACATTATCTTCCAGTACCATTATGTAGTTGTATTTTCATAAAGGAACCTTTGACAGGATGTTACCAATATCCATAATTTATGTTAACGACATTGCCCTCGTAACGATAATGTATATCTGGTTAAATTAGGTCCATTTATATTAAGCCACAAATAGGGGGACAGTTTATATAAATGGGTACACATAACTATAATAGGAACACCTAAGTCGCACTACCGTATAATATCAATAACAAAACCATAAAATGTGAAAAGCAATACATTTGTATTAAATGTATGTATGGTTGCCTATTAATATTTAATTCTACCATCGATTTAGAATTAAATGAAAATATTATTAAAGTAAAGAAATTCAAAATATTTCTTAACTATTTTAAATTTATTTATATGACTACTGTAGCATATTAATTATTATAATATTTGATAAAATTACAATTTTTATATAGACAGATTATAGTTGATCTCATTCACCTTTGATTTATTTGCTCATTATACAAACATTAAGTACAAATTTTGTAAATTTTGTGTAAAAAAAAACAATTAACTTTTAAACATTTTTATCACATTATTAAATAGATAATAGATATATTTAATTAAACAACAAATATTATCATTTCATCTTTGTATCTTGTATTTCATCAAATAATTGTTAAGTTTTTTAGAGTGAGCAGAACAATGATATTTTTATTTATATTTTATGTCAGAAATGAGAAAAAAAATTTTAAAGCAGTAAAAATGCTCAACTCTTTAAGGGGAAGGTTACTACTTACTAGTAGCAGATTAAATTTAAATAGTAATTTTGAGGATTATAAATTTATAAATATAAATCAACTTTTAAATAAAAACAGATATTTATACGAAAAACCATATTTTAATCAAATATATTTTGTTTTATTGTTATTCAAAAATGATTTATAAAATATTTTGACTATTTTTTATGCTATTTATAGACATATGAAATTTACAACTATTCTTAGTTTTTTCGATTAATGCATGCTCACATTTTTGTTTGCAAGTAAAATTGAATTAAAAAATTTTTATAATTTGGGTTATATATGTATATGTAATGGAAAATATCAAAAATACAAAATTAAAAATTTGTTTATAGCGTTTAAATTATATGTTATTCTTACCGCCATTCATAAAATATATTGAAATTCCATACGCATATTTTCCCTTTAAAGATATTTTAAATTCAAATTTTACAAAACTGTATGTATCTATAGACAAAAATTAATAATTATTATTATTTCGTTGTAATTCAAAAGATTTTAACTAAAAGGACTTAAAACTTTTCGTAATTTTGTATATTATTATTTTCTTTGCGTAATTACATTTTCAAAATATTTTTATTAGTTTTAAACTTTTTATACTAAGAAACTATTTAAGTACATACATGTTTTAATATAAATAAATATTATTTTAAGAGGTAATTAATTATAATGTAGGTAATATTTTATGTCTGTCTACAACTTGTTTTTATATGTATTTATATGATATAGTAATTAGTAATAACTAATAACTAAGCAACTAAACTTATAGATCAGAATTTAATCTATTCCGTTTTTTTTAGCTAGGAGCAGCTCTCGGATTTTTAATTCCACCAATGATAGTGCACGATAGCGATAACTTAGATGACATAGGAAATGATTTATGGAAAATGTTTATATCTTTCGCTATTCTGAATACTGCAATATTCTTTTTAGTTATTTGGAGTAAGTATTATATTATACTGATATATGACAATTTAAAACTAAAGAAAAATTTTTTAATCGTTAAGAGCTATTGTTAAGCAAACGTTATCAAATTGAATGATTTATTTATATTGTCTTGTATCTAATACAATAATTGTATTATTATTTCAGTTATACAAGCCGAACCACAAATAGCACCAAGTAATGCCCAAGTTGTACAAAGAAAAAAAAGAGACGATCCAGAAATTTTACAAGATGTATTTATGAGCTCAGTTAAAGAATTATTAAAAAATAATGGTTACATTTTATTACTTATATCGTACGGTATTAATGTCGGTGCGTTTTTTGCTATATCAACTTTACTCAACCAATTTATTTTACTCTATTTCCCGGTGAGTAAATTAAAAATAAAAATAACTCATACTAATATGATGTATTTATTATTTGATTTTAGGGTCACGAAGAAGATGTCGGACGAATTGGCCTCACTTTAGTATTATGTGGTCTAGGTGGTTCGATTATATGTGGATATATTCTAGATAAAACGCATCTCTATAAGTAAGGCACTTATTATATGAACTAAATGTAGGTAAAATAATATCTAATATATATTTTATATAATTTTATAACATTGGAATATTTGCAATTAATAATATCGATATTAAGTACTTAGTAATTAGTATAAAAATTATTACTCGATAACATATAACCATAAATTAACCTCTGTACATGTCTTAACCTCACGTCATAGTTATTTATCAGTAAAAATCAACATCTGCCTAGAAATCAAAATATTAAAAATAATTAGTTATTTATAATTGTACAACAACTATATTTGAATAATAAATAAGGCTGAAAAAGAGAACGTTTTAAGAAATAATAGAAAACTTATCTAATTTGGAGGATTGGAAAAACGGCATAACAATTATTCGAAGATAATAATATTATCATACATAAAATACTAATTTAAAACTAAATACAAAGAGTTGACTAATTTCGTGATTTTTTTTAATTAAAATTATATATATATACAAAATTAAAAAAATAATTAGTAATTAATTTACTCTTCTATTTTGTTGTCTGGTTTTCTGTTTGATATATTAATGGAGGATTAATTGTATCATACATGTTGAGTTTACACTGTCTTAAACATATACTATGATTATCTCTATTTTTCGGTATGTGTTAAATTTGAAAAAAAATTAAATATAATACATTTAATAATGAAAAATTAATTAAAAATAATAAGTAATAGTATTACATAGCTATAATAATAAAAATTAAAATTTCATAATTAGGTAGAACTCAAAAAGACACAAGCATTATTATAAAATCAATACATTACAATTTACTTAATTTATAATCAAAAAATACTTATCTATTATTGTCACATATTTTTAATTAATATTTATTGATATTTTTATCTTGTTCCTAAATTTTGAATAACAATATCTGTTCTTAATATTTTTTATTTTCTATTGAATAAACTAAGTAATATGCAAAATTTAAAACTTAAAATCACGTATTATACATTCTTACTTAAAAAATGAAAATTTAATTTAAACTTAACATAATATATTTATAATTTTAACTATTGAAATAATAGTAAATGTAAAATACTATTGATTTATGTTTTTTAATTTTTAATTGATAATATTTATTATTATTCTGAAGAATACCCGTAATGGCCGTAATAATACTTTTATATTGTACCTACTATATATCTATACTATTATATTATTAGTTATTCAATTTTTACAGGTTTTAATAAAGAATACTGACCAATTTCAATATATTCAACTGTTACTCAAACGATTAACAGAATACATTAAGTAAATGGTTGTATTGATATTTGATTAGTACCTTTTACCATTTAATATTAATAAATAATTGATAATATATTAAATTATTTTAATGGGAAATTGTAATTTACAATATTTTATTTACTCAAATATAAATAAAAACTATAATTAAATATGTATTAATAACTCGTAAGCAATGTATAGTTTCAATTAATTAAAGAATATTTTACATTTTTATGGTAAATTAATGAAGGTGATTAATTAAAATGATCACTTAAATAATCTATAAGTAAAACAATAATATATATATATATTTTTTTAAATCTGTTATCTTTGACTTTCGTGGTTTTTATTTATAGATGTTCGCGCCGTAATATATCTGACATAATTGACATATCTAGTGCATACTGCATAACTTCATCTTAACATCACTAATCCAACGTGAATGTTACCTACACATTTTATTAATTGCGCAGTATATTTTAACTCTATATTTACTTAAGAATAAAATATTGTAATCTACGATTCATGTTCACAGAGAGACGACCCTGATGGTTTACGGCAGTACTTTGATCTCTATGTTGATCTATACGTTCAGTCTGTCACACGGTCAATCTATTTGGATAATATACATTACAGCTTCATTATTGGGGTGAGTTTAGCTGCTAAAGATAATTTATCGCTTTAATTATGTTGTATCTTAAACAAAGCAATATCAGTTGTAATAACATGTCACAGACGATGCATATTAATATAATGGTCAGAACTCCCCCGCAAATTTTTATTTTTCTACTATAATATTATGTAATATAGGTACTATAATATGTATTATATTTGATTGGGTTTTAATGGTTTCGTAAAAATACTAAATATTATGCGTATCATTAAAAAATTCAGAAAAATGTCTGATTACAGATTAATATAAATAAAAAATAAACTATGATATTTAAAAATTGAAAGCAAAATTGTTTTCGGGGACCACAAAAAAATTTAAATTAACAATTTTTTTTTTTTCTTAAAATAAGTATGTAAGTTATACTAAATTAAAATGATTTTTTTTTTTTTAAATATTGCTTTATTATATTATAGAACAAAGGTATCTGATACCCGAAATAAATATTAATCAATAAATAAATCAAGGAAATATGATCGTTTCAACGTTTGAATATTAAATATAGGTAGTAATATTATTGAATTATTATCAATCTTCATTCATTCGATTGTTGATATAGGTAAGGTATTCGGTCCAAAGCATGCATGAGGTCTTATCTTACGTATTTAATTTGTATGATAGGAAATAGCTATAAGTATAAAACATTACATTATTTCACGGTATATTATTCAGTGGTATTACCGCTGTGATAATCGGCACGTTGTCTCGTGGATTTTGTTGTTAATTTTTAACTTAAATTTTTATACTCATTTTTAAATTTAAAAACAATATATCAAAATATTTGATACAATTTAGAGGTATCTACAACAAAATTTAATATAATTATAATAATTGTATATTTTTCATCATTATAAAATTAAATTTTTATCTTCATAGTATTTTTTATAGTTTTTAGAATTTTATAAGTTTAATAGTTTAAGTTTGATGTAAAATTTGAATTTTTCTGTTGATCATCAATAATTAAAGCTCGTTACATAACTACTTGTTAATACTGGTAGGGTTTGGATTTAAAAGGAAATGCTTTCTATTTTTTATTTTATTATTTTTTTTTAATAATGATAGAAAAATAAGTCTTGTATAAAAATGTATTTCATTTAATTTTTAAGCTAACATTATTTATTCTCTTTTTACCAAATAAATCCTTCTTTTATCTTTTTTTCATGACTAATCAATTGGTCATAATAGTTTTTTACATATTTACAGTACAAATTGATAAAAGCTTGTGTAGATAACGCGTTGTTGAAAATATGTTTAAGATTACCTCTAATGAGCATGTTTTATTAATTTATTATCGCTGTAAGATGTATTCGATTAAGTTTATTAAGCGTTTATCAAAGTACCTATAATACCTATAGATTAAAGTACTCTTGATGAGTAGATCGTAGATTTAAGATTGTTCATCAGTTCGCATTCATCGACTGCCGTTTAATCATTTTAGTGTTTTACCATATTTGTTAAATTATCGTTTAAATAAAGAATAAGAAAATATGAACACAATTTTAATTTCAGGAATAACAATCGATGATGATTTAAAAATTGTAATTTTAACTTACTTAATCATAACTTTGATTGACGTCAAAAGATAATTTTCTATGTACAAAAATATTTTAAGCTAAAATTTTAACGGTTTTCCGAAGACAGTTTATTTAAATATATGCTGGTAAACTTTTTAACACAGACAAGTTGATTTTTTGGAAACTTATAAACATTTTTTCTTAGTTGCTCAGTATATTTAAATGCTTTTTTTGCGTTTTACACATTTTAAATGCTTTTTTTACTGTTTATATTGTCTTCAAACCCAAATCCTACTTATTAGATTACAAGTACAAAATATTAGGGAGAACATTGGCCTATCAAAAAATCATATTATTTATATAATATTACCTATACAAAAAAAATATTTGTATATAGGTACCTATATTCGTACATTGTTCAATGTTTATAGTTTATATTATAAGCGAGTACCTATTATTAAATATGAGTATAACCTTAATGACCATACACGATATAGGCTGTTTATGACTGGATATCTACCTGTCGGCTACGAGTTAGCCATCGAGTTAACGTACCCAATTCCTGAAGGCACGTCCAGCGGTCTACTGAACGGCGGCACCCAACTGATTGGCTTCATCCTGACATCGATTTACAGCTGGGTGTTCAGCACCATGGGTGATTTGGCGGCCAACATGATGATCGTCGGATTACTGACTTTCGGATTCTTATTGACCATATTCATACCGACTGACCTGAAGAGGCAGGCCGCACACAAAGCGATCGAAGACAAACAAAAATTGGGATTTGGACTTTGACTAATATTATATTTTATCATATATTGTATGTAAAATATTTATTAATTACAATCTCCATCGTTTCTTCTATCGATACCAGATTCATTTATTGATGTATTCTATTTATTTTTAATTCGTTTTGGTAATATTTTATTATTATACTATAATATACTGTATACATAATATATGATATATTATTATTATGATTTTGACAAATAAACTTGTATACAAGCGCGTCTGTGACCGTGGAAAACCTACACGGTTTCCAATATCGAATTCATCAAACAGATAATATTATAATATATGGAATACTAACGTCAACATTATGTATAAATCAATAAATATATTATTTTATACAGAACTGGTATCCACTGTTCATAGCAGTAATAGTATCGTTTCGTTTTCGGTTACTCCCCTCCCCTCACTTTTTGTCATCCTACACACTACTCGTTTGTACGACCTCTAAATCCAAAAATTACTGAAATTCTTCGAATCGTTTAATCTTCAAACATGTTTTTGGATAACCCGATCTGAGGGTAAAGATTTTTTTCTTAGTTAAAGAAATGAAACTAAGCGTTTTTGAAATAAAATAATACTTAAAATATTTGTATAGTATTTATCAACGAATCCGAATAAGTATACCTAACCTACACTATACTATTATTTATTTTACTAAAATTAATAAATAAACAGTTTTATATTATATCATGTAATATGTAAAATAGTAACTAATTTAAGCGTACCTAATCATAATAAACTGTGAATAATATCTTTCTAATGATCATTGATAATTATTTTAATTTAAAAATGAAGAGATGTAAAAAAATAAGATGGTTGTACTTTACTGCACAACTTCATAAAACTAGACTCTAGATTACAGATTAAACAGTATTAACTTTAAATGCTTATAAAGAATCAAATATTTACTTTATAGTTTATATAATATTATTTATAAGGTAATAAATTGTATAAACATTTTTTTATAATTATTAATCATTGCATATTTATTTTACAAACATGTTCAACAGAATATCGTACACTAAAAATAAAAAATAATTAAAATTTTGATGAATTATACCTACTGAATAATAATTTTACGATTAAATATACTAGAAGAGATAAATAAAAAAGTTGAAAAATGAGACTTTAGGAACTAATAGTCTAATAGATATTAAAAAAAATCAAACTTTTAAATTCATCAAAAACTTTCAAAAAAAATTGTTGGTAGGTACATAAGTAAAATATAATCAGTAATCACTATCCAATATTACTTCATTTATAGATATTTTACGACATTTAAGTCAAACCATTATTTTATCTAAAATCTGGATATCTAATTGGTGTACATTATAAAATTCGCTATAAATATTTTATCATACAATATTTTTTTTTTTACTTTTTACACTTTTAAATAACTTATTTTATGTTTAATTCTCTTGAATAACTTATATATTGTACCTATGTATAAAGTATAAACATATTCATTGATATTTTGCTTATATCAAATAAAAAATGTCATTAATTTAAAAATCAGTTTTATAACCATAATTATTGTTTTATTTTTTGTTAAAAAACAAAAATTTTCATTGACAATTTAGTTATATTTTTCTTAATATTATAATATGATTCTTGTATGCAATAATGCAATAGAAATAAAGAATTTATAAAAATAGTTGTTTTTAAAAATCGATATTTAATGGCTGCCAAAGTGTCAATTTTTAATAGGTTTTTTGTAGCATATCAGCATTCTATTTTAATTAATCCATTGTTTAAATCACAAGATTAAAAATGATGAAATTCTTGAAGTTTTGGCAACTTATATTTTTTACATTATATAATAGGTACATACTCATTTATAGTGACGTAATCACGTAAACATTTGGACATACGTAGATATTCAATTAAAAATGCATTAAATATATATACATTTATAAAATTCGTAAAATACTATAAGAACTAAAAACAAATTAATACATTTATCACAACTTTCAAATAATATTTTTAAATCAAACTAATATAAAAGTTATACACAATTAGGAAATTACAAATAAGGATAGGTTAATTGCGATAAAATTATGTTTCACTTTAATTGGTACTTTTTATACTTTATTTTTAATTTTACACTTAATTAAATACAATCAAGTTTATAGTATTTTTTTTAAAGTGTATTATAAAAAAAATTAATTTTTATTTTTCGGACATTACACACAAAATAATTACTTAAGATTAATAATAATAACTAATAAATAATCTAAGATAATTTTGATTAATAAATAATATTGCTTCGATTTATACACTATTAGATTCTAAGCGGAGCGATAAATGTATTGATTTTACAAAGACGTATGTTCTTCTTTTTTTGCCTGTGTACGCGATAAGTAGTCAATTTTCAACTTTGAGGGTGTTTTTAAATAGTAAATCGGATCTATATTGTACTTAAAACAAATCGAAGTTAAAAATCCTTAACATATTTTCTTATAAGTTGAAAATACGAACAAAAAAATAAAGAAAAATAGAATTTTTAAGCAAATTCAATATTATTATTAGATATATTAATTGATTTATAATCCATGGCTACCTTTAAACTTATCAAATTTAATGTTTGTCTTGTTTAATACGATTATTAATAGCCAAAGTTGTTGATGTATAAAACTATAAAAGTAATAAAAACAATTATAGTCATAACACTCATAACTCATAATCATGACACGGTACGTAACGGTCGACAGAACAAAGTACAGGCACCGCAGCGACCGGTCTACACTGTCACCACCATCATCACCACGGTTAAAGATGCAATATAGTTAACTCTCCTATCAACACCGTAAAGGCCAAGGCGGGACGGAAAGATAAGTCGCGCCGGACGAGCATTAGCCGCCGGTAATCGCTCTCTGGTGTTACGATCGTCGCACGTCTACAGCGTCTCATGTTCCGACTGTTGTCCAAAGAACTCTACAACGGCTCTACAAGGACTTAACTTCGTTGGATTCACCAAGTCATGTCCAACCACTGAAGATTAAGAACGTCTTCGCCGTATCCGTCCAACCAACTTGTTTGTGTGGCTCCACACCCGTGTGAGCATCCACAATCATACGACCGGCTTTCCGCGAATCAAAACCACGAAAACCGCCAAAGCCGCGTAAAATTGGCTCACAGCAGAGGAATCTTCTCTAGACATCGCAAAGGAAAAAATTTTTCACACTAACACATACCTCGGGTTAACTGCTTATATTATTTTATTATTAAGATATTTAACTTAAGAGCGTGTTTCCTGGACTAGCTAGGATTCTCAAGTTAGGATTACGTAATAAGCATTCCGGTACATATATAGGGAATTCCGCACGACTTTTATAACCATGATATGGTAGTGAAAAGTAGTCTCATAACGTACCATCACTCCGCCAAACACTTGTCTTTCGTCCCGTGACACTACCGCATATAACGACGTAGCGCGCAGGTGATAACCTTATATACATGTATTGCCGCCACCGCCGCCGACTCCAAAACGTTGACCTAGTTACGATATTTTTGGAATACCTCGACGACGTAGTCACCAGCTGATTATCATTTATGCGAACGTAAACAAATAACCCTGCCGTAAAAACATCACGCAAAATTTGTGTTTTCATCCGATTTTCAACTTAAGACCTAGTTTCGCATAACAAGCACAAGCCACCGATCGCACAACAGTTTAACAACAACATTTCTAATTTTATTTGTTTAATAATATTACACTATGGTTGGTAAAATGTTAAAACATTTGACGACGGCTAAACTACGTAGCGACTGTACGATACGAAGATATCAGTAAGTCCGGATCGAAAGTGGACATACTCATTAGGTTGGAGGAACATATTCGGGAGAACGGACAGGACCCCGAGAACATACGGTTCAACCTCGTGCAGCCATTAGTCACAGGACTAACGGTTAGCACGGGAGAACAACCGTATGCGACATCGACGCTGGTAAGCACGGGAGCAAGCTAGCCTAACAGGCAGCTGTCCGAGGAAACTCCTGCTAGTCGTACGAGTGCAGGCACTCGCGGACGGAAAGCCGGAGCACAGCAAACTTCAACCGACCATGCGACAGGGGCAGTCCGTACACACAACAGGTGCCAATATTTTTAAAACTGCTCCCCCTCCACGGGCCCACAGACCAAGTCCGGATGATAGACGGTCACACAACGATAACCAATGGCACGTCCACATTCAAAGCTAAGATAGGGATCCTCGAAATCAAATTCGAAGCAATTGTCTTAGACAGCTGCATTGCGACGCGGTACTAGGACACGACTTCCATTGTCAACAATGAAGTCTCTTAGGATTACGCTGCATGTACAATTCACATAGATAAGCAAATTCTAATATCAACATGTTGGAAAATGGAGCACAGCCACCCACCACTAGTCCCGACTTATAATTAGAAGTTGCAACACACACCAGTACAATATTCTAACCTGTGTGGCGAATTTGGCGGGGGAGTATGACACGGTACGCAACGATCGCTACAACAAAGTACAGGCACCGCAGCGACCAGTCTACACTGTCATCACAATCACCACCACGATTAAAGACACAATATAGTCAACTCTCCTACCAACATCGTTAAGGCCAGGGTGGGACGAGAGATAAGTCACGCCGGTAATCGCTCTCTGGTGTTACGACCGTCGCACGTCTCATGTTTCGACTGTTGTCCAAAGAACTCTACGACGGCTCTACAAGGACTTACCTTCGTTGGATTCACCAAGTCGTCTCCAACCACTGAAGATTAAGAACGTCCTCAACGTATCCGTCTAACCAACCTGTTTGTGTGGCACCACACCCGTGTGAGCATCCACAATCATACGACCGACTTTCCGCGAATCAAAATCACGACAACCGCCGAAGCCGCGTCAATTATACATGTACCAATATGTACCATTTTACGCAGTATCCACTTGAAGCACTTACATAAATATTATTTATTTTAATATTTATAAAATGTGAAAGCGCATACTTTCTAATAATTTATTTTATATATGTAGAAAACTATTAATTTTTTTAATTAACTAATGACTTTAATTGCCATTATACAAAAAAAAAAAAATTTAAAAATACTTGAAATATACTTGTTAATATAACTTATAAACTAATAATCAGTTTCGCTTAGAATTGTTTTGGTTTTTTTTTTTATATAAAACAATATATATATATATATATATATATCTTTGAATTTAAATTTAATAAATTTAACTCACCCATAATAATAACCTACTCAACATGTAATGTACAACAGAGCGATACCTACTTATCAAAATTTTTTATAGATTATAATATTAACATGAAATAAAATTAAAAATTATTTAATTTGTTCAATGTATAGTTAATTACCCAAAATTCATAAATCACAATGTAAACGGGTGGGTGTAATAATTGGATTATTTCTTATAACTCATAAGATCCTAGGTGATAATTTATTAGTTTATTAGATATTATAAAATACAAGCAACAATAAATATAAAGCGAATACAATTACAGTGCTACAGACTACAGTGTATAATTATACTGATAAGTGATTAATAATAATTAGACAATTACGACTGTTATTATATAAATACATAATGATACAAGTGTGCATATTGAACAAATATCATGAACTCGTGAATTATGGTATACTTCACTTTTTTTTTGAGCTGATATGAATCAGAAATTATTTCTAGGTACAGGGATGGGCAAGATACTCAAAAATCAGTATTACAATACTAGATACTTGGATTTGGAGTATCGAGATACTAGATACTCAATACTTCATATAATTGTATCGAGATTCAAGATACAAGATACAATAGTATCTAAGATACGTACCTATCTTAAATACTTGTATCGAAGATACTGCCCAACCCTGACTAGGTAAATACGTATGAGTATCTTTATAGTTACAAATATTACATACATTTCTACTTGCGTACTATTATATTTTACATATATTTTATTATAATTATATCCTACCCCTCTCTCAAATTAAAACTAATGAATTTATTTAATATGAACAATAAAAATATTTCGCTACTCACTTTTCTAATTCACTATTTAAATTTTTACCAAGTTATTTAAACATTAACGTTTTATAACAGGAAACACTAAAAATACATATATATTCTAAGGACTTTCTACTAAAAAAATATAGGTATATCTGCTAAATCCTAAAAATCAAAATTTAAAATAGTATTCAAGTTTTAAGAGTTTCAATTATAAGACATAGCATTATGTCAACAAACAATTTAACTGCATATATTTCTATTAATATAGTTAAAAATTGGATGACATAATATTAAAATTACCTAAAGCATAAAACATAATATAGCATTACAAAATTAACATTTAGAAAAATCATTTGAAAAAAAAAAATAACGTTTTAAACTAAACTTATTTTTAGAATTATTTAAAATATACTGTTTTTTCAAATCCTGAATACCTATACTAAATTTATACGCAATAATTTTACAGCGAAAAACAGTTGTTGCTATCATATTATATGCATGTACGTTATTTAGCAATCGCTTATAATTATGAGTTCTGATTAGTCCACAATAATAAAACGTGTGATAGTGATATAATCTATAAATAACTATATTATCGGAAAACTTTAAACTGAGATATATTAATGTTATGCCTCATGGTTCGTTGACTTTTTCTATATCATCATCGGATATAATTCGTACATTTAAATTAATTTTTTTGTATTTTACAGCATTTCTCGGTTCTTAGATTCTTTTATAACAGTGGTGACCAAACTTTTTTAACATGGGTTGTAAAAAAAAAAAAAATTGCCGGGCCTGAAATTTGAAATTTTTCCTTAAACTTTTAAGTTATTAAAATTTTAGTTTTATTTATATAATTCATATTTAACGACTTTTTTATTGTACTAAATCATGTTAATAGCTTTTTTTAATATTTTATTTTATTATTACCACAAATGAAAATATATATATATAAAGATTATAAAGTATTCAAAATATCGGCTTACATTAACAAAAATATTTTTAAATGTATTAATTTGTTAATGTAAATTATGAGCTTATGTAGCTGTTGACAGAAAACATTAATATTAGCTTCTAATTTGTTAGAATTTACCCAGAGAATGATATGAAGATTTGTAATGCGGATCAATTTTTACTTTTATTTGATTTCCATAGTTGAAAATACTTACTCATAAATATATGCTGAACCAAATATACAAGACTTCCGAACATTTGAAAAATCTTCTTTAGACAAATTATTTATATACAACTGAACAAGGTTTTCAGAGCTCGAAAAATTATTAAATTTTGTTTTTAAAATTATTTAATTTGAGTTATTTAAATTCTAATTGTAAAGAAGCTTCAAAAATTTTGGGATTTATATTAAATGTATTTCCAAATATAAAATAATACAAAACTAGGAAATATTTATTGTTTATTTATATTTTAATACATTATTTTAAATAATGTAGAATGTATACTATATTTTTTAATTTTTCAATTTTTTTTTTTTTTTATGTTAGTGTAAAATATTATATAGATATGCAAATATGAGCTGTAATATAAAATACTATCGTGGGTCACAGTTAGCTATGGACCGTAGTTTGGCCGCCACTGCTCTATAATTACCTTGGTAATAAAACAACACGTACATGTAGAATATTTTAAATCATAAAAAATCCACTGATATTGTAGTAAACTGCACTGTGTAGTCTTATGATATAATAATAAGAATTATAAGATATAGTATACATAATTGTGCATCTAATATGATACAGAAAAAGTTAAGCTATTTAGTGCCATAAATCAGTTCTGCTTTTGAACCGATGTATATAAACGCTAATCATTTCAATTATCAACAAAAGTCGAGTGCATTTAATACACTACACTGAATACACACATACTTATATATCGACCATGACTTATTGGTAGCGGCGGTAGGTAAGTACTTATTTAGGCAGAACCCGATTAACGCGAATGTGCATGCAATGCACAAACAATACATCCCCCAAATTTCTAGAACCTCCCTACTACGATATACTAAAAAAAAAATGCTTTTCAATACTATGTACAAATAGTAATAATGAACATTCATTATCTGTAAGCATTTATAAGTATTTAAATTTATGATATAAACTCGCGTTCCTTTCTTCTTTAACATCAGAAAAATTAGACTTTTTTTCATAAATGAAAACTATTCATGATATTACAAAACAATAATATTAACGTTTGAAGACACTATTGCTGAATTTACAAAAACAAAATTAAAATACGTAAGTACTGTATAATGACTTTAAAAAAATCGTTGATTTACGGAGTATAAACTTGTATTTGATAGTAAGCTAGGTACCTCAAATAATTTTATTTTTTAAGCGTTACCCTGTTTTAATTTTATCTATCTTTACAAGTACAAAGTGAATAGTGTGAACAGAACCACCTATATTACTGTAAATAGGCTCTAAGTATGAAATCACTGTAGGCTTTACTTATCATTATGCTTTGTCGCGCGTATAATAAACCCGTCAACGATGGTTTGTCGTCAGACTAGATCAGAACAGTACACAATCTTATAACTCATAAGTTACAACGTATTTACCTATTTATAAAATATAAGTAGTAAAGTACGGTCTTACAGAACAGATAAGATGTAGTCATGTAATGGCGTGTTATGGTCACAATGTGCACTCACATAATCATATCGTGTAGCCGTGAAGCTTCAATAATACGCGTCAAATGAAATATAATTTCATAACACGAAAACGCGTGTCGCGTATAGGTACCAGTCCATCACCCCACAACGTGATTTCGAAACGGACATCGGAACAGTGTCCGTGTGAAATACGAACCCCTCCGTACAGCAGTCGCAGACCGCAGTGTGTACTGCGTAGGTAGGGACGTAATGATACAAAGGTACGGTGTCATATTATTACTGTTACTGTATAATATCATATAATATAGTCATGAAAAAAATAAAATCCGTACAATATGTAACCTATAGCTGCTCTGGTACTAAGGAAACGTGTATTTTTTTTATTTTTTTTTAATACATCGTGGCACCATGCCGTTCCTTTTAATCCCTCCACGTCGTGGAATTTTTAAAGAACAGACGAAACAAAACTACGTGTGCATTCCACATTTCCGTAGAATATAATAATATGGATTATGTATGTCGTAGCATCGTTGTCATCGGTCGGTACTGCAAATTGCAATTCTGATTTCTATCTAAATAATATGTAACATCAATAATTGTTATTATATTCATCGACGTAAGTACCTATGTAACTACTGTACACATTTGATTTCATCGCAGCGTACACCGTACGAGTTGGTACACTCGTTGTCTATCGTCATTATTCACCATAGCGATGGGTCGTAACTAGTTATTCCGATATTTTTCAATCACATATTCGTGTAATAAAATCTGATTTTTCAAGGTATTAACCGACTGGTGTCTAGTAGGTAGGTGCGTTGTGTATTGCTCGCGAATTTACGATGCAAATAATGTTAATAACGAGTGTGACGTTATAATATTATGTACCCGTGGGGTACATTTCAATATTATGTAATATCTATTTTATTGTCGTAATCGAATTAACAAGTCGTGCGTGATCGCAAACGGCGAACGAGTAAACATCACGTGGAGGGCGAGTTAACTGACGCCTGGCGGCTGGCGAGTCGACCGTTTACCTGAACGGCATGCGGCCGGGCGAGTAGCGCGCGCATCCCACCGAAGTCCGTCCAATCCCGAGACGTGATGCCGATCGGCAGACGCGCGACGTCATCGATTCTGCCGCCGCGCCGCCGCCGCCGAACCGGTTTCAGTGTCGCCGCCGTCGCCGGAGCCGGGGAGTCGGTAAACGCACGCTGCTAGTGGAGCACATTCAAGATTCAGCCCGCATCGGTCACGCCGCCGCCGCCGCCGCCGCCACCGCCAGAATATTCAAATATTTGCATCGTCGTCCCCGAAGTGCAACGGAGAACCGGTATTGGCGGTATTATATTATAATTTGTAATAATAATATTAATATTGTTGTTGTTATTATCATAATAATATTATTATGTAGTCCACGTGCATTACGCCGGTCGTTCATCTGTTGATTACTCACACTACTCGGTATTCCGACGCGCACCTGTACAACCAGCGAACTTGAACTAGGCCCGCCGTGCAGTAAAGGTGTTGAGTTTTAACGAGGTAAACAAATATTTGAAATTAACACCTCGGATTGTTTTCATTGTTATGCGCATAATATTATAATAATCAATACTTTCTTTCTATACCCGTGCCCCTAACGCTTCTTATCGCTTTGAGTACCTCCGCAATAGTAAGACGGGTATTACGCATAGGTAGGTACCAATAACGTATAATTACTGTATTGGGTTTGTATTATTCTCGCCGACAATACGTAACAATTTTAATTTTTAATAGCGTACATTTTTTATGGATTAATGTTGGAAATCCGTTTTTATTACGACACTGGACTCAGTACGCGCTATATATTATACATATCAAGTATTTGCCTAATTTTAATAATAATCCCGGTGTATTGCGTACTACAGTAGGAGGTACCTAACTGTTCTTCGATAAACAATTCATAAATTATGATACCTACATAAAAAATTTGGCGCTTAAAAGGAATGCGTGATTTCATGGATGATGATAATAAATTATCAACAGTAAATACGAAACAGTAATAATGTTTGCTTGATTGTGTGGCAGCCGCAGATTTCGAACAAGACGCTTCGCCGTGCAGCGAGCGCGTTATTATTTTTAGCGCTTCGAGCACGACTTACTGTGTGTCTGTGTCATATACCAACAGCGCCACTGTACTGCTCTCGGTGGCATAATAATAATTTATTGTTATACATGTGTATGATATTGTTTTGTTAGCGGTGCACGCGCACGGAAAATGTCGAAACATCACGATAATAACATATAAACCTAAAATACGTATTCGTCACAACATTAATATTTTCGTGTTCCTTATACCTCAAATGTTATTATAATTTATAACGATTTGTTGTTCATGTCAATGCTTTTATAAATATTGACGTCTATTGTCGCGATAAAATTGCTGTAAATTACTCGTGTAATCTTTATCTTACGCCGTTGTCTAGTCCGCGAATGTGCGTGTTTTACGTGCGAAGTATTCAAATTTTTCTTCCCGCCAAAAAATGGACTGTAAACTATTTCCAAATTGTACACAACCGTGATACTGCATAGCAACACTCAGGGCTCGATGGACGACGTCTTTCACATCCCCATCAAAGTACTGTATCCGCCACCCTTTGATGAATTATCGAAAAAAAAATATTACTTCTTTAAAAAAGTTCGTATTAACTATTCAAAAATATCTGATAAGTAATTACTATTTGATTTTTGAACGTAAAATGATCGTATCTTATATTGCACACCAACTGACTACCATAAACATAATATTATGAAGATTGAGGATTAGACACAATTATACGTAATAGATAGTAGGTTTTACATCTGACTCGATTGATTTAATTGTTAGTTGTATTAAATATTTAAAATTTGAATCTCAAACAGTATTCATTATATTATATATAACGATAATCGTTCAGTGTACTACGTTGGTGAAGGGGAGTATACGGTAATAATTATTAAATAATGTTAATCTTCGAAAATAATTTGTTAAGCATTATATTTCTTTAGTACTTTTGATTATGAAAATTATTTGACTGTCATTTCTTTAATCCTTAAGATTTTGAATTATTTTTTATAGGTATACAGAAAACGAAGTAAAAATTTTATTAATATGCTGGTTTTCTCTTGTTTTTTTAAATAATCGCGGGACAATTAATAAACTTTTTACAATACTGTTATCAGTAAACAATAAAGCTTATCTGTAGGGATGACAAAATCAACGAGTCGCAAATGAATAAACGAATAGCATATTTTACATTGTTTGATTGCAATTTGGTTATTGTATTTAATCTTATTATCTTTAAAAATTAAATTCCTATATATAGTACTGTTTAATAATTTATCTTTCTACGTTTAATAATACTGGACGTGGTTATTAACTAGAAGATAATATAAGTTTTTATTAAGCTCATTTTTCATTCTCTCCGAGATAATGGTACTTATTTTTAATACATTTCTAGTTTTAAAATTAAAATTTATTTAATGGAATATAGTTTATAAACTCAGTCCTCACTATATTAAAAAAATGTATTAAAAATCCTAAACTTAATTTAAAATGTATTAATAAATATAATGTATTTAAAGAATAAAACATTAAATAATTATTATTTTATTAAACATTTCACTGTTATTATTTGTTTTTGAACAATCAATGTAATACATTACGAAAATCATTTTATTTTATATTTTCATATTAAATCGATAATGATTAGAACAATTTACAAAGCTAATTTGAAAAGAAATCTGTCAAAATTGAACTAAAAATATTTAGATAATTAGATATATTATAACAGGTCAACCATGACCACGTGAGATTCTATAATCATGTGATGGAATATAATATTGTTTTGTGCACAATATACCTAATCATGGATATTTATCTACATTGTTATTACGTGCATTATCTAAATGATAGTTTTTTATTTATTTTAATTGTTAATCATAAATTTAATATACTATGGTCATAAAACCACTTTTCGTCTAAGTAAATAGTAAATATGTAGTTTTCAACATTTTTCAAGTGTATATTTGATATATGTATAAACAAAAAGTTTAATGCATTCATAATTTATTTTTCATTTTTCATCAAATGAATATTTTATTACTATTTCACTAATTCTGTAAGGATTTTAATTGATACGCCAGGATTTTATGAACTTTTATACGATTTGTGCAATTTTATATCTATGTATTTCCAAATTCATTCAAAATCACTATCGATGAATGTAAGTATTTATACATAATATTCAATAAAATCTATTTGATAAAACTAACTAAATATTACAATTTTTATTTCTCGTATAATATGCATATTCTAGAAATCAATATTTATTTAATAATTGGAAGTTCATGGGGTTAGTCTCATGAACATTCATCCTGATAATTTTAATAATACATGATATTGCAAATTAACTGCACGGAAACTTCTCTTTTAAAAATTGAATTAGATGAAGGTCTTTTTTATAATACGTATGACAATAATTCATAAATTGTCCACATTTTACCATAACCCACATTCAAATTTGAAGTGTTTGCATCCGTCGAATTTAAATCTCAATTTAAAATTTTCAACTTGGTGTTACAAGTGTTGACTGTATTTCCGTCTATTTGAAAAATAAAATATATCTTTTAAAAACTTAAATTGCTTTTTACAGTTTTTCAAAGCTATGAGTATGTCTACCACTGAACCAATCATTGACATTTTTCAAATCTATTTTTAATTATATACTTAACGTTTATACGTCTATACTTAATGGTTTTTTTTTTTATTATTATTAATTGAAAAGTTACTTATTTAATTTATTAATTTGTTAGAAATTAAGACGACAGATGAGATTAAACATGCTTTTAAAATTAATTAAATTAACTACTCTAAATACTGAAGTACTTGTACTCCATTATATCCAAATACATGATTTACTAACATCTAAATATTCTTAGCTAAACGCCTAAACATCACACTCAAACATTAACTGAAACATACTAATTCTTAAAATTAAATAAAATAATCTTTCTATGGATTTAAACTTCGAGGTCAACAGCTTATAACTGAAAATTACAGAAGTTGTCCATCACTCAAAGTTTTTGTTTATAAGTGGCAATTGGCCGTTGCAATTGGCTTAATTATGATGTATTAAACAATGCACTTGATTATCTAAATGTATTTATTCTTACACACTTATAAAATTATAAATTATTATACATTTAATAACCAAAATTACCCATAAAAATACCTATCCAGGTTAGGTAAATTCGGATAAATTATTTCGATGATGATAACAATTTAAAATGTGTATGTACAGCATGAATTGACGAGTGTACAAGTACAATGTGAATATTGTAACAACGTACTCATTTGCAATATATTATTATTATATAATATTATAATATTAAATCATTAAGAACTTACATAAAATGCACTTAATAATTAATTTTTTTTCAATTAATTAATAGATACCTAATATGTCGTCATATGTTTTACAAATGTAAATAAATGATTGATGCCTTCTATGAAAGTTACAATTTTTGTCGTATAATAGATTATTACATGTTTTTTAAACTGAAAATAGCTGTAACTACCTTTCAGTCATAAACTTTACACAAAATTAACATTAATTCAACATAATTAGTGGTATCGCTTTTTTTAAACTATTCAAATATCAAGTTAAGCAATATCATTATTAATGATAGGTACATAATATATTATGAAGCTTCTAAATTCCAATGCTAATTTTTGTATTTCAAAATTTAATATTATCAATAACTGGTATGTCTAGTAGGCATATACGAGTTTTAGATATATTTTCTTTATACTACGAAAAGAAAACATCACCAAATATTTTCTTTTCAACATATTCTGTAAGCAATTAATATTAAAAAACTGAACCAACTTTGCAGAAGTTTAAACCACATAGTATTATATAAACCACTTAATTAATATGCATCGTTGCATCAGAAGTGGTACGTATTTGAATACTTATAGACTATATTATTATCTTTATGTATTTATCTTCCAGCTAATAAACTATTTGACTTAACAGAAAATAAATAGAAGTAAACTAAATATAATTTGAAACTGATAATAATATTGTTTCATTTAAAAATATACATATATTTAAAAAAGGCATTGTCTTAAAACCAGTAAATAATAAGCTGCTTAGATAAAACTTATGAAAATTTTAATATTTTCTTGCGAGTCTCTAAAAATAAATGTTTACTTATTTATTTTTTTTCTTAAATTACATTTTTTTTTTAAATATTTTATTGACTGATATTCTCTATTTATAATGGTTATGTTAACAGAATAAATAATATTACCTGATATAATATTGATCATAATACTCATAATTTTAATATCAATCATAGCAGTCAAAAATCTGACTTCTTTTGTTCTATTTACTTATTACAACTTATTTGTAAATAGATATAATTGAGGGTTTAACAAGTAATTTAATAATAGTACCTATTTATTAAACTGCACATTGTTTACACACATAATAAAAATAAATGTTTACCAAACAATAACGTGAACATAAAACAAGCTGTACCTACAATTTTAATATGTAGATTATGGATATACGTATTATAAGATTTTACTGTGTTACTTTAAATTGCTGTTTTCGTTAATCGATTTAATTATAGTTTCTTTATTTAATATTATTCGTTTGTTCTTTATTTTCTAATTTAAATAATTCGTTTTTATTCTTTCCATTGCAATTCATCTTTTCTTTTAATTAATCTATCATAAAACACATTTTTAGCTTACTCTACTATTTATTAAGCATTTCATAAGAAATATGTAAATGCTATAATATCTCAACCCTGGTTATATCAATATTCAATACCTATGTACTCAAACGTATTATTTTTCTAGAGATATAGTGTACCCAAACGTGTTACGGCCGTTTTTATAGAGTAAAAAATGATTTCTGTCAATAAACTTTTATTATATAAGTATGAAAATGTACATCTTTACCCCCCCTCCCCATGAATAAATAAATATTATTTTCATATATGCTACAAAATATCTAAAACAAAATTTTGAAAAATTTGTTAACAGTATATTGTAATCAAATTATGACATCGAGGTGAACAGTTTTGTGAAACAGAAATTATATCCCGCGGCACGATGGATTGCGGAGTCACCGGGAATAATAATTTACAGCCAATAATTACAGAATGTAAACTTTACAAAAGACGATGGCTAATGTTGGTGCTATTTGTTCTCTGTTCGATGATCAGCGCTGTACAATGGATACAGTACAGCATCATATCTAACGTGATTATGAAATTTTATAAAGTGTCAAGTTTTACAGTCGACTTCACATCCATTGTATACATGGTCACCTACATACCACTCATATTCCCAGCATCATGGATACTAGAAAAAAAGGTAAATATAATCTATAATTATTTTAGGTGTAATTGACAATGTGACTAACGCCTACAACTTAAACCGACCTATGTGTATCAGTGCGTAATTGCTGTGCTCTATTATGATAATAAATTATAAATAATAGAATAAAAAAAAAAAACAATTAGGCGCGCTAATAATTTTAGGTGGGCAGATATAAGACTTCAAAAATTATAAATACAAATATTCATTGTAAAATGCAAAATTTGTTCCATACTTAAAAAAAATACATGTGTTTTCTAATCAAAAAACAATGAACTGCTAGAACTGTTACTTTCATTAGTACATTATTACCTATATTATAATATACATAAATGTATATATGATTAACAGACTCTTTAAAAAAAATTGTCAAAACTACAAGTTTCAAATAAGACTGGTTTTGACTTGGATTTCGGATTTGATAAAACAATTTCTCCATTTTTGTATTTTTTTTCTTTCATTCGACAACCGTTTTCAAACGTGTTTTGACCTGATATCATTAATTTTTTAACATTATTATGTTCATGTTATATAGGGTCTTCGTGTGGCTATGGTAGCCGGCTCATTCGGCACGATGATCGGTGCCTGGTTTAAAGTCGCATCTTCCAGCCCAGATAGATTTTATATGACCATGTTAGGTCAAACAATTGTGGCTAGTTCGCAAGTGTTCATATTGAACTTGCCAGCACGCCTGGCAGCAGTGTGGTTTGGCCCATCTGAAGTATCTACAGCGTGTTCAATTGGAGTGTTTGGAAATCAGGTAAAAGCCTAAATTTTAAAATATTAAGAACAGCTAATAAGGTTTTATTTATGTAGTACCATCTAACAACTGTAAAAAATATAAAATACCATGTATATTGCGTACTCAGTAGTTTATTAATAATCACATGGTTTTTTTTTTTAGTTTGGTATAGCTCTGGGCTTCTTAATACCACCATTACTGGTTCAAGACAGCGATGATTTGTACGATATATCCTCGGGCTTGTCAAAAATGTATTACGCCACGGCAATAACTTCAACATTAGTGTTTTTATTAATATGTCTTTGTAAGTTTAAAAAAACGATTAATACAATTTTCGACATCTCAATTGGCCATCCTTTTTGAACTTTTTTTTTTAAGCTAGCTTGTTTATATCATTCAAAATATTATTATTTTATTTTAAACTGGTGTGGACGGTGTAGGTATTTATAAATTATGTAATTTCAGAATGTCTTTGTCTGCATATCGCTTGGATCAAACAAGCACGATAATTTATTTTACTTGCGCTTTATTATGTACGTTAAAAGTATATTAAGAATTGTGATTAACTTTTTTTCAAAAAGTTTCATGCTGTAGTTAAAACTTTTGGTATTTTAAGCTCAGATAATACAAAAAATATAATTTTAAATTTAAGAAAAAGATCATAGCCACTCTTATTTAGATTGGTCGTTAATTTTCTAAAAATCTGTCATACCAGTATACCTTTTAGCAATAATTAATTATTACCATTGCAGTAAAATATTTTCATTAGCGTCAGCACAATATGTCATATAATCATCTCTTCTGTTGACAGTCGTCAAGTCATCCCCTCCATTACCACCAAGTTTGGCACAAGCAAATCAAAGATCGACCTATAACAACGACCCAAGAAACTTCATTAAATCTTTGTGGAGACTGATATATAACTATGGATTCCTTTTATTATTACTGTCATACGGCATGAACGTCGGTTCGTCTTATGCTATTTCCACCCTGCTCAACCAAGTTATATTAGCACATTTTCCTGTAAGTATTCAGAACACTTTTATTCAATTTCGTTTTTAAAATAATTATTAATGATCGATCAATTCGGTCTTATACTTATTTTAAGATATGTATGTAACAAATAGTTATTATCCTATTGTAGGACAACGCTGTAGACGTGGGCAGGATAGGTCTATCGATCGTTCTTTCAGGAATGTTGGGTTCAGTAGTGTCTGGTTTTGTTTTGGATCGAACTCATCTTTTTAAGTAATCTTATAAATATGTTTTTTTATGATAATCGCTGTGAAATTACGCTAATATGAAATATTCTATACATTTAGAGAAACGACTTTGGTGGTGTATGGTTGTTCATTAATTGGTATGCTAGTCTACACATATACATTGTTTTGCGGGTACATATCAGTTGTGTATCTGTCAGCAATCTTACTTGGGTAAATAAATGAAAAAAATTATTATTCATCATATTTTTATTATATTTATGTATTAACAAATAACAAAATATAACTTTTTGTTTATACTTTCTCAGGTTTTTTATGAACGGTTATTTAGCAATCGGATACGAATTAGCGGCCGAACTGACCTACCCAGAGTCCGAAGGAACATCGAGTGGAATGTTAAATGCAGTGGTGCAAGTATTTGGCATAATTTTCACAATGGTTTATGGATGGATATTTAATGCAGTTGGAGACAAGAGAGCCAATTTATTTTTGTCGGCAACGCTCATCGTAGGAACATTTCTAACGGCCATGATACCATCTGACTTGCGGCGACAAGCGGCTCAAGAAAAGAAATCTTTAGTTAATTAAATAATGATAATTTTACAATCATAAGTAATGTATAATTGGCTCAATTATTTGTAATTTATTAACACCATACCAATTTATTATAATTTATAAAGTATTTAAGTATGTTATATTGATATATTTTAAAGATCTTATGATATTCCATTTTCGCCTAGAAAGGAATTAAAGTTTAAACCTATAAAAATTCCGTATTTTAGTAAAATATAAAGTATTTATTTTTCATTACCTATTAAATTTTTCAAATATTATGTAACTACTGTTATTACTTATTAATTATTATACTGTTATTTATCATTGTAATAATTGTAATTTATTTCTCATACAATTTTACCGACTACTTTGTTCATAAAAAAACTTTTTTTTTTAATTTAAATATAACTTTGTCGCGTACAAACTCAATAGGTAGTTTAGATTATTAATTATTATCAATGTCATAATAGGACTCCATATTAGTTTTCAACCAGGGGCGTAGACATGAGGGGATATGGGAGATAGATCCCCCCCAGAACCTTAAAAAAGTATATACCTACTTATTTAATTATAAAAAAAAGGTTATTCAATATGATACCCCAGTTTGGTAATTTCAATTTACATCTCCCTCCCCAGAACAAAATTATAACTACACCACTGGTCTCAGCCAAACTCTCGTAACTCAGTCTCCAAAACAAATTTTATATATCATTCAAACAAATTATTAATTTATTTGCTTATTATTTATTAGAGTTAAATATTTTAATTAATAGGCTAATAATATGATCTATTTAAACATATGTAAGCGTGAATATGATGTAGCAAAATATAACCCCCTCCCCCTCACAATTATTTATCGACATTAATAAATGTAATTTCAATTTTTTACAAATTCACATTTTTATTTGTAGGTATTTTTGACTAGCTGGTTATAAAATTAGTAAAATTATAGATAATTAAAAATATTTATGAAACATTATAAGGTGATTAGGTATATTTAAATCAAAAATAAGTATCACTATTATAAGAAAAAAAAATCTTTTTAATTATATTTTATCAAAATTTTTGCTAATATTAAATTAATAAAAATGAATACATTTTTTAATACTAAAATTTGACATATTATGATGAGTAAAAATGATTTAAATACAATAAACAAACTGAAATTAATCAGGAATTTTTTCTTGCTTTTTTTAATCATAAAATCATAAATTATTTTGCTTATTTTTAATTCTTCTTTCTTATCATACCATTAAACTAAAATCTAATGTATAAATATGTGCAAAAACTATAATATTAGGAATGAATATTCTGTTATGAGTTCATCTTCAAATTAATTTTCATCAAACTATAATAATACAATTTATAGATAAATAGACATAACATTTCATATTCATAATATTTACCTAATATTATTACAGGATCGATCGGAATTATTTATTTATGAAATGCATAATGCTTATAAATTAAAATATATAGGTACTATTTTCATTATTTATTAAATATTTTTTAAATGTAAAAGATAAAACCCAACAGTAGTTACGGCCCTGACAATAACAATGTGTAATATTATAATCACCGGCTACTTCAAGAAAATACAGCTAAGCCGCTAAGGTAAATGATGGATATATAAATAGGATGATTACAGTACAATACATTTATTGAAAAAGTAAATATATTTATTTTATATTGATAGGTTTAATGACTTATTTACAGTAGATCGATCTTATTTTTTTTTTTATTATATTATTAACTGATTCGTCAATGAAAGATGTTGCCAGATTCCTAAATTTCAGTAGGTAAAATTTAAATACAATTGAAAATTTTATATCGATTATTGTAATTATAGTTTTAATTAGATGTTTACAAATGCATATTTTTTTTCTTTATTTGAAATAAACAATCTATACCTAATAGGCACAATAAGTAGGTATATGTGATAAAGAGTAAAAAATACATAGATACATATATTATACATTAATATATCTAAAAAATAGAGAACATGACATACGTTATGTGAGAAGCCGTCCACTAATGACACTCACTATTAATTTATATTTTTTTTAGTTTTCTTTTAATAATTTTTTTGTTATTATTATTATTATTTAAATTTATATGGGGGGGATCAAGAAGGTCACGAGCTACATTTGAGACATCTAGGTAGATTGCCAGGAATGGTTGGAACAGCAAGATTGTGTATTAATGGGTTTTTGTTGGAAGACAGACGGATATGATAGAGTTTATAATGCGCTTTTGCTTCTTTTTAGACTGTTTTCATCTTTAGGTCAAACATATGCATAATAATCAATATTTTTTGACAACTATTATTTCGCGAACCATTTCCTGGATAATCTATGTATAAATAAGAATAAATGTATTATTGTATTATAATGTATAGGTAGATTACTAAGCAATTAAATTAAAAGCATATATTCATCTTACTTTGTATCCAATTCAAAATACTGATTAGGTCTAAGTATTAATTCTTATTTCTATTTTAAACACATAGATTTCATTCAATCATAACCATTAATTTATTACTATCAGTAATCAATGGCAATTATTTTTTATAGTAAAACAAATTCATGTATGATTATTTAAATAATAGCAATCTAATCAGTAGCGTACACAGAATTATCTATGGGGGGGATAAATATATTTTTTACAAAGTTTACTTCTAACTTCGAACTATTGTAGTTTACCAATTAACACTTATACATTAATATAAAATAGAACATGCTATTTATTCATTAAAACTTTATTTTAAAATTTTAATTATTTAAATTTATAGTAAAATATCTATTTTTCTATTCATCCTAGACATAATATCAAGGACTTTATCTGCCGATACAGGAATTTCCCAATGGACCGATAACATGGTTAATCTATTTAGTCGAGTCTAAAAAAAATAATTGATTATATTGTATGAAATAATAAAATATATTATAACCATTTACACCTTACTTCAGACATAGTGTTCTTTAGGAATGTTTTCAGCCTTTTCAAACATGAAAATGTTCTTTCTGGTGTTGCAGTTGACACAGGCAAAGTACAAAAGATTTTTAATAATATATATTATATATTTGGGAAAATTGGGGGTTTGCATAATTGCAGTGCTTCTAATCCTGATTTAGGATTTTTTTTTATTATTTTAAGTTTTTCTTTCCACATTTTTAATTCTGCTAATACAGTTTGAAAGTCTGTTTTAATATAAAAATTTACAAGTTTTTTAAATGGTTCAATTTCAATTTCACTGGAAAATAAACATTGAAAACCTAAAGAAAAAGAAATGTAGATATAACATATTGTAGTACCTATATATCATATTGATTTGTAATTATTAATATTGTTATAATATACCTACCTTCAAAAATATTAATATGATCCAAAAATCGTTCTCTCAAATTTATAATGAAAGCATCAATATACGGAATTGCTACAGTTATTCTGTAATAACTTTCTGGTTGAATATTAGGTACCTAATAAACATGGATTTGGCCGATTCTTTTGTTTTTTTGTTAACCTTTTAATAGATATATTGAAGTTCAAAATTGTAGCCATTTTCTAAATCAGTTTAAAATAAAATAATTATTATTTAGATTATCAAATAAATTTGATACAAATCAACTATCAAGGATTATGTTTTTAATATTTACCTCAGCTTCTTTGAATAGTAGATTAAATTCTTTTTCAATGTTATTTCTTAAATTTTCAAGCATAGATATATTACATTCCACTAACTATGTAGCTTCTTTAAGATCAACATTAATAGTTTGTAAACTTTTACATTCTGTAGCCATGAAGACTACGTATTTTATTCGTGGATAGTGGACTGTATATTTCAATTTTTCGATACAATAATTATAATTTGTTCTTATTTAAAATACATTTGATTGCTTAATATAAAATAGATAATAATATTACGATCAACGGACGGTGCACGACAACTTTCGACCGTTGCAGACGACTAACGAACAATACAAATATAAATCATTACATCGCTACGATTGACGATATCTTATATTAATATGGTATTGATAAGTAATCATTATTTTGAATCAACATAGTACTATACTATACATAGAAACGCTACACATTCATTACAAAAACACTATAAAAATTAAAAATTCTAAAAACAAAGAAAAAAAGGCCAAGGGGGATCTATCTCCCATATCCCCCCTGTGTACACTACTGCAATCTATAGGTAATATAGGTTAAAAACGAACATACAAAAATACAAGAGTACCAAGTCTCAACCAATCTATTAATATAAATTTTATTGAAAACGGTCCAATAATTTTGGTGTAGGTATAGAAAATGAAAAATGATAGAAACATCATTTTTTTATAATATAGATTAATTCTGTAGACTTTTCAATTTTTTTTTTTTTCTATAAATATCGATAAAAAAATGTCGATTAGTAAAGTAAGTATTAGTAAGAAAGTTAATAGTATAATTTTATACAAGGTTCCTCATAAGTTCTACTATAGTTATTTAAAAAGTATTAAAAATTCAAAGGCACAATTTTTTGTTATAACTGTTATAAGCATTTGAATTTCAAATTTTGCAAAATTACAAAAATTTGAAAATTATTTTATTGTTAAAAATGTAGAGTAACCAAAAAAATAAACACATTTTTTTAGACATTTAATAGTTTAGATTTGGACGAAATTAGATATTTAAACTGTGAAGAATAACGACTCTAGTTATTATACGGTTTTTGGTTTTGGTGAAAATACCAATAAGAAATTTATAATAAAATGTATATCTAAAGAGTAAATATCTACATATAAGTTATAACAAGGATAATAAATATTATAGACTTTAGTCTATAAGCATAGCTTCCAAATAGCAAATCTTTTACAATTCCACGTATTACATATTCTATAATCAATAAGTACATAAAGTTAAGCAACTCAAAAACTATTCGTTTTAGTTTCATTTCTAAATGTAGGTACGTACTGGGTTGAATACATAATAATAATAATCCATTTTGAAATAAAAATAATTTGTTCAGTAAAATGTTATAATTATTATCCATCATTGATTTTTTTTTTTTTTTTTTATCACACGAATGTTAGAAAAAAATATAAGTAAATGAAATTAACTTGAAAGCATGCAATGATGAAATAGAATTATTATTTATAACTAAACTGACAACTAGAACTAGATATACTTTTACAAATTACTTACTAAAATCAATAAATACACTTTCAGATTATTTAGCCAAAGCTTAGGCACATTCAAGTGGATTGAGGAACGAAGATATTACATATGTAAAATGATTTATATTGTCGAAGGCCAAATTATACACTACTTTGTACGCTCAAACATCAAATTAATAAAAATTTTATTTCAAAATGCAGCAAAAATCACTAAACAGATACCAGAAATGAAGTATTGCAATTTACAAGCCTAAAATTGAAATGGGATTGATTGAACATAAATAATATATTATAGAAAAATTGTAACAAGGTAAGAAATGTTTTTAACAACATAGTTATAGGAAAATGAAAATGAAAAATCATACAATTATAGATAAGAATTTATCAAACATTTTCAAAATTTAAATAACAGTAACTGAATAATTTAATACTTAAAAAAAAGGTATTTCCTAAACAATTGTGTCATATAATTACTAGAATTTTAACTTTTACAATCCAATTTTATTTTTTTCATGTTCAATAATTAATCATGAATTATATACATTTATCATTCAAATTTTTGTGAATAGTATTATTTAAAAAAAAAATTGTATATGAAGAATTATATATAATAAATTATTTAGGTTATCATTAAGGAGAAAACTATACTAAGTTTCTTACTTATACAAGATCAAGCTTGAAATGGTTTTTATTGTCAAATGAAAAATATTTATTATTTTATAATTTTTATAAGATATAATATGTAAAATTATAAAGGAATAAATTAGCTAAATTCAAACAAACTAATGTTGAGTTGTAATGTGTTTTAAGACTTATTTAATTGAAATATTATAAAAAAATCTTCAATACAAATTCTGAAAAATTATTTTAATACTCTGTTTTAACACGGAATTAATATTTTAAAGTGAGACAAAAATATAGGTAATTTAATCAAAGAATAAAAATAAATAAGTAATGGATATAAGTTTATATATTATTATTATATTGAAATACAATATATGAAATATACTATCCTCACATAACATGAATTTTTTTAAACGTTGAGGCATATTTGCTATGTACACTGTACAAATACTAAAATCTTATATTAACGATTGAACATAGGTATAAATATTATCAATATATTGAATACAATGTTTTTAGTCAGATACATGTATATAATTTTTATAACTAGTACTTAGTTGTTAACCAAATATTTTAAACGTTGTTCAAATCACCATTTACTAGTTAATTTAAAATTAATTAATATATACATTCTCAAATATGATTCACATGTATTAAAAATGTCTGGCCAGTGAACATATCAAAAACATAATAAATAATAATTTTTACTATTCTTATATTTCAATATTTGAGACTTAACAATTTAAAAATCTGACAATGCCAAATATTTATAATATTTTGTTGATAGGTAATAATAAAAGTTAAGATTTTTTTCTGTTTTAAAATTGTTGCTTTATTTTATTTGTAGTGAATATAAAATGAAAAATATATCAAAATGATTCAATATTTATAATTAATAACTTTTGAGTCATCTTAAATTACTAGTGTTTTTAAAATAATAAAGTATATAATATTAAATCAGTATAAGTAATCCTTAGTGGCTTTTTTTTAATTTGTTAACAGTTTAAAAAACTTAATGTAATGAATGTATAAAAGTTGAACAAAAGAAAATGGCTAAATATTTTTTTGTTATAGAACATTAAATTAAATATTTTAATTAATTCATCAAAAAATCTCTTTATGAAATTGGTTTGATCTTGAAATGCAATGATATTAATGAAAATACAAAACATTTAAGATCTTGAACTAAATAGTAAAATGTTCTGAGGCCTTCTGGATCCTTGGATGTGTTAACATCTAATAATGATCCAGTTTTAGAAGTGGTGAATGATATATGTTCATCATCAATTACAATCTCCAACTCTTGTCTTCCAACTCTATCTGGTGGTGGCCATAGAGCATCGTCTTCATGCATAATCTCAGAATCAGATACAATTCGTTTGAGCTCATCAATTACAGGTTGATGAACATATACTTCTTTACGGATCATTGTGTCATTTTTGTAGTTAGAGTTGTTGGCATATCGTAGTTTACCATCAGGGCGAAATTCAAATTCCAAAAATTCATGTCCAAACTTTCCTAGAAAATTAAAATTTTCATTTACTTCATAAATTATGTTCTCAATTATTAAAAAATGATATACATAATATTAATTTTAGCTTTATGTTAAAACTATAAATTATTTTAATTATTAAGTACCCGTGTATTATATACAATTATACATTATATATTAAAGAAGTTATAAGTGTGCAGAAAAATAGGTAATGCATTTTACATTGTGAATATTTTTAAAATGGATAAGGCAAGATTCATTATGATACTTATAGAAAACAATATTAATAAATAAATATAGTTGTTTTTAACTTAAGACAAGTTATCTTATTAGTAAATACATATTTCACATGACCATTATATTAATAGAACAAATTCATAGAACACACAATTAAAATTTAATATGATTATGAAAAATGTTATGATAATTTTTGATCAATCGCTACAATTGTACGTGATGATGCTTAGCATAACAGATAAAAAATAAAAGTATCCTTAGATTTATAAGTTAAAACAGTTATATTATCAAGGAATAATATCATCATGTGAACTTTTAACATGACACTATTATACTATAGACCAGTGGTCGGCAATAGGCGGCCCGCGAAGGATAAATAATTGGACCACAAAAAATATTTTTTTTTTTTAATAATGCCGGTTTTTCACACATAATGTATATTTTGTCTGTTTCATAATATATTTAGAGATTACGATGGTTTTTATCGTTTATTGCTATTTACAATAATAGCTGCGATAACACAACAATTATTAACTAATATCTAAGTTTTTAGTTTTTACTGGCCCTCGACATTTTTTTTTTTATTTTCTGGACCTCCATAGAATTTAATTGCCGACCCCTGCTATAGATTAACCTTACTTAAATAATTGGTAAACTATTTTTACTATTAAAACATGTTCATTCTCAGATCTAAACAGCAAACCATATGATTGATTAGTATAAATTCAAGATTAGTCACTTAAAAACAATGAAAAAATTTAGATTAACATATCAGACCATAATATCCAAACACAATCATATTTTTTTTTTAAACAACAGTTGTGTTTAAGAGGTCTGCCTACACCAAAACGCGAGTCTTTTACGTACCTTTGTGTCCTATGTAATAACGCAAATAGAATTCTCCTGCCATTTAACCGCTGGGAACGTTCAAGTTTGGATTCTACAAATTCTTCAGATCTTCAACACTCCTTGCATAAAAGTCGAATTTACACACGAGCATATATCTTCATCTAAATATTAAATGTTTGGAATGGAATAATCGGTATCGTACCACTAGGCAGGTGAACAAATAATGGATAGTAATTGCTAAACAGTAAACAGCAATAGATGAATATGAATGTCAAAAACGCCGATTGCCGTAAACGAGGTAAATCGTAAATAAAGCAGCCGCAGAGATATGGAGAAAACCAGTGCTGCCATTCGAGAAAACGCTTGATTTCCCATGGCGGCATTCGCTTGTCTAACAAATTAACGTCGTGCATGGTGTAATCAATACGACGGGCTTGTATTTCCTCCATGCCAGCAGACGGCCGACGATTGGTGGCACCGTATATCTTCGCTCATACACTTACGCACATGTACACACACACAAACAACGACTACACATCGAGACGCACATCGTCAGACCGAGACGCCATCTTATGGCCAAAGTGCGTTTATTTGTGTTGGGCCGACGTACGTGACGGATACGGTCAGCGTGATGGTGGCGGAAGCATTCGGGAAAGTAGTGTAAAATCGTGTTCGGGCCAGTCGGTGCACCATCGTCCATCACGGTCGCATCTTCACAACATCGTCTTGCTCGTCGCGCATTGTTTGTGGTGTCGTATTTAATTATCTTCCGTGTGTTTTTTTCATCCTCCCACCGAAAAATGTCGCGACCGCTGCCGTCCGTGTTCCGATCATCTCCGTTCCGATCGTCGGTTCGTTAGAGAGTATCGCGATTTTAATATATCATCGGCCGTCGCTCGTCGCGGTGTGTTGTGGCGCGCGCTAGTCTAGTGCGACCGTGTTCGTCGTTGGTGCAGTTTTAGTGCTTATTAGTGGTTTTGGTGCGCGTTCCGTATACCAGTATTTTCGAGCAGAGTCGAAATGGAACTGCGATTACACAGTCCTGTGGGCTCAGAACCCGTAGTTTACAAATGGCCTATGATCATAGGCAGAGGATCGGTAAGTAATGACTATGATAACATTTCGCGCGGTGTGATGATGGTAACGCTCATCCGAGACGGCGGAGCTATGCCGCTGACGGATAACGACAAGTTAACCACTATTCGCGGGCAAAGACACGCAAAATGATAACCGTTGGCGTTTTCCAAACACAAATATTCGTGGTCAACGTTACGCTGTAACGATGAAAACGTAACTGATCCGTGATAATGTCGATTTGTGTTGTGATGGCGGTTCAATGAACTCTGCTGTACACGTCCCGATAGAGTTGTATTATGTGTGTGTGAGTGTATGTATATTCATATATACGTATGTATATAATTTTCTATTCGATATGATAGCATCATAATTATCCGTTCGAATATTATTTGAGGTATCCTATTTATTTATTTTTTGATTTTTTCGTCATGTATTAGATGCAATACATTATTTTCTATGAAAAACTTGCGCTTACGAGACAACTTTTGGGTGTAATAATTAGAAATGCTAACATTGCTATCCGTGATAGGTTGGTATTGTAAACGGTTCTACTGTCAAAACGCGCATGAAGGTAATCCATCGATAACAATTATTGATTGTAATGACTATTTTTGGTCAGCTTATCGTTATTAATACTACATTCTAGATAATATTATCATAACGTAATAGCTATGACGTTTTTGTGTTATTTGTTGAATCATGGATCGTTAGTACTAAATGTTAGCATAACAATTACAAGTATTTAACAATTCGTGAATGAATGAGTTTTGAATTTTTGTGGGGGGAGAACTTCTGGCTTCTGTGAATTTGTCATTATCATTTTAAAAACCAATAGTGTAATTAATAGGTACTAAAATTACTATCCGATATTAACGATTGTATTATTTTTTGTTTTAGGACAAGCACGATGGTGCACTGGGAATTATAGAAACAATAAAGTGAGTAACAAAGTAACAATTATTCATTTTTACCTATGTAACTTGTGATTTTAATTGCATACGTGAGTAAACATATTTTTCAACTGCTTGATGTTTTTAATATTAATTCTCTGTCGTGTGTAATGCAAAACGTTTTGATTACCATCATGATAAAATCTTTTATTTTTACAATTGAGTAATAGAATTATTATTTATATGGTTTTTCATTAGAACTTCCCCTTTTAATTGTTAAATGATCAATGTATCAGTAAATTTAAATTTTAAAGTTTTTTCTATCTTGATTAATTTATTATTTATTTATAACTCGACCGTTTGTTTAAATCTTTTAAAATTAATGTTGATAAATGATAAATGCCTATTGTGTATTTTATAAAATTTTAATAAACTAAACCATTAAGATTAAGGATCTGAATAAAACCTATCCAAAGCTATATTTCTGTTATAGATTAAATACTAGTACTGATTCAAGTAATTTAAATATGAAAAAATGGCATTTATTAACAATAATGCATCATTTAGTAATGTGCTACAGAATTAGCATAATAATATTATCTGCATTATCTGCTATATTTGGTACGCGCATTTTACTCATAATTATTGTCACTTGTCAGTATATATACTGATTTATTCTGTAATATTTTCACAATTTTCTTTGTCGCGATATTTAATAAAAACAATTAGGTTTTTGTATAAATATTACTCGAATTATTATTATACTGATGTTATTTAAAAATGTATCACGTTATACATTATATTTGCAATACCTACTGTAACCGTAGAAAACGTTAAAACCAAAAAAACCGTCGTTTTGGACGCACGTTTATTGAATTATATAGTTATTTTAATTAATGGCCATAAACGCGGGAACGGGTTATTCACAAATTTCCGATACATTGACCTTGCGCACGATTTTTTTACACACTAATAATAGTTTTTGTGTAATAGCACTTCCTGTCGAATACTTTTCGTGTGATTTGTAAAATTTTAAAAAATTACGCTTACAAGGATAATATTTTTTCCATGTTCCCGGCCACTGCATGTAATGTATAGAAATGGTATGGAGAAGGAGATCGTTACCGATTTATTATAGACACAGACTAGCAGTTTAGGAGGCCACAAACCGGTTGTATCATCGGTTTAACGAACTCTGTCATAGCTATTGCTATTATGATCCATCTCGTGTGGTTACGGCATTTATATTTTCGCCGATCATCTCTGCTAAAATATTATAATGCATTATTTTTATTTTACACGTTTCTAACCGTAATAATAAATGTATGTATAGTTACGTAACCGACGATTGCTGATAATAGTGATGTATAATATCTTGTTTTGGAATTTCTTTAGGACAACAATTTTTTCCATTTTCTTCTGTGACCAATTGGAGGTCGACATTTTGTAATATTTACGACCCTTAACCCCCTCAAATAAGGACTGTTTCTGTCATATATAACTATAACAATTCGCATTACCATTATTTATTTACCTAATACCTACTATAAATATTACAATACATGTATTGGCTGGAAAAAAGATTATGTTATCGAACATGTATGTGGCTGTAAAATATATAACAATATAGAAGATATGAACAAAAATTACGTGCTGGTTGCTGGACACGCTGTGGGTGAAAAAGGAGAAAGACGCACAAGGCACAACAATAGCACAGCGTGTACATTATTCAGTATAACAAAAGAGGAAGAAGACCAAAAAAAAAAATTCAAAACTAAGAAGAAACCTTGGTCGGAAACAACCGGTGCTGATGCATTTTGATATTATTTTACCCCGCCCCGTTCACTTTTTAACCAATACAACGAAATTGTATGTACTATGTTATTTTTTGCCTCCCGTTTTTCGGAGTATACGACAGACGTTTTTTCGTCGTCGCACGCGCGTTTAAATTTTCTTCTTGGCGCACGTCATTCAATCGTTTTGCCGGCCGGCCGGGCAGGAGAGCGATGACCGTGGTTGCTCGGGGCCAATAACACTGCTGGCATCTTTCAAGGACACGGTTTGGCGGTAACCCCCCTGATCAACCGGATTCGTGAATAAAAATTCCTATTGTCTGGTCGATAAAAAAAAAATTATCTTTTCATATATTATTGCATTTTGCCTGTTTTTTTTTTGTTTTGTTTGGTGGGTGCGCTCTAAACGAGAAGAGTTCGTCCCGCGTGCTTTTTCGTATTTTTCGTCTGCATTCGAATTATATCTTGTTGACAACGACTACGATTGTCTGATGTAAACGGCCGTATAGAAGGTAGCAGGTGTAATTTTTGTTCTGCTGTTATTTTTACCCCATTGGAATTATTTAGTATTTCATTAACTGAATTGTTATTAAAATGACTATTGTGTTAATGAAAAAATTATTTTAAAAAACAATTAAGTACGTCATTTCAAATATACCTGTGACGAAAAACCTAGCTAAAATGTATACAACTCTAATCTAAACGTTTTACACGAAACAAACTAGATAATACTTTCTCAGACGTAATTATTACAAATAACCTCGTACACCTACGTGCTCGACAGTCGTCACGTGTAGTTTTACTTATTAGGTTTATTCTTATTTTATTTTGAAAATAAAATATATTCAATGAATATTAATGAAGTTCATAAGCTACTTATTTATTTTTTATTAAATAGCTTTGTATAACTAAATATTTTTAATAAATAAATTACTTATCAGAATAGGTGCTTGTTATTTTAAAGTTGGTTGCATTCGTGTTAATCAACTTGGTTTTTTGTTGCAAAAACTGTTTTAAAAAAATGTATTTATTTATACAATAGTTTATCATATAGATTCATTGATTTATTATAATCTATCAAATTAATATGTACAATTTTCTCTAGTAATAACTTAATAATATAATTATTTAAAAAAATATGATAACATACAGTTAATTAAAATTTAAAACATGGTTAAATAATATTTAGTTGACACTGTACAAAAGTTATTTATCTTAAACACGTTTATTACATTTTGTGATCCTTAACTTATTTATATAAATGTTATTCATTATTGTATTTGATTAAATTTGCATTCTAACTTAGAATTATTGCCTTAAATAGACAATAGTATAATTTTCGATGATAAATAGATGCTTTTTAAAAACTTAAGTTAATTTAATCCTACACGTATTTATTTATTACTATGACCTATATTAGCTTTAGATTATTGTAGATTATAGTATAAAAATAACAACTTAAAAGTTTGAAAAAAGCATATTATTTGCAATGAAAATCGCATTTCGAGTGTGTGTAAATGTAACAAGATAATAATTGTTACTTTAGTCAACTTATTTATTTAATATTATTTGTTTTGATGTTTCCGTCTTTGAAAATTATAATATTAAATTTAATTCTTTTAAACACCACATACTCATGATTTTCTAATAACTCAGTATAACAATAAGAATGTTATTAGTAATTAACAAAATTAAACTATTTACATTCGTGTAAATTAATAGTTCATTTGTTTATTTTTCTAGTCATTTTTAAAAACATAATTATTTGAAAAACGAAGTCATTGTATTTAATTACGTTTTTGTTTAATAAAATTAATGATATTGATATATACGAATACCAATAGTTAAAAGACTAAATACTAGTATTATGTAAAAACTTTTTAAGACGTATATTGCAAGTTTATAATTTTGTATTTCAATACATATTTACTTTTTTACTAAATCATAATGAATGTTTCTAGTTTTCTACTTACATAATAACATTTCACGTAGTAATAAGATAACTAAAAAATTAATAGAATTATTATAATTTAAATATGAATATTGTGTTTAATTAAATTTCTATATTATTCTAATATAATATCAAATTTAAATGATTTTATACAAAAGTAAAAATGTTTAGTAGATTTACACAAAACTATTGAAATTTGTTTCATAAAATTTAATGCACCTTTTAAAAATTTAAATTGTTTGGTTTTAAGAGCAAATAATTTAAAATATATAGAATTTGTTAGTTAAAATCAAAAACATATCTAAAGAACTTTTATATTTAATTTATAGTATTTTTACATTGACCAATTTTATTTTTTGTACTTTTCAATAATTTACTGATATAAGATAGATACATTATTATAACTTCTTACTACTCTTTGTATTCAAATTAAATAAATAAATTTGTATTTCTTTTTTATTAAACCGTAGTATTCTTTATCGTGTCAACTATTGTAAATCTAGGTCAACTGATAAATATGTATATATATTTAAAATAATAAAAAGATAAACAATTATTACTTCATATATATACAATTCACGTATGTACTAGATTTAGGCTTGGCATGGAAGGATTACTTAATAAAATTACTTGGTATTTTATAATCTCATGTTTCACATTTATTTATAGGTAGATATTTAAATCAATTTATTTTTATCAGGTTTATCTGTTATTAATTATTATTATCGGCACACTTTAGAAATATTAAATATATTTTAATTATCATTAACTATTAAGTATTTGTACTTATTATCGTATGATCTATGAAAGGTGTAAACTTTTTTTTTAACAGCAAAATACATTTTGTGTATAGTTTTCAGGTTATCTCTCAGGTAAATTTTTCTTCGTTTCCTACGACTTTTAACTAAATATAAAAATATTAGCATGATAAAAATAATACTAAAATAACATTGAATATCATCTACTGTTAAACGCGTTTAGTGTCTGTTCAAATTCAGTTATAAAAAACGAGTATTTTCAATCAATTAAACGTTACGTAATATAAAAACGTGGATAGACTGTTAATTCAACTAATAATTTATTTCTTAAATTCGGTTATGAATTCATGGTGATGTACTGTATTATATATTGATCAGGTGCGTAAATTTTTCAGTTTTTTGAACCAAATATTACATGTATATTATAATATATTATCATAACGGTTTTGATGTTTTGAAGCTAGATCTTCAAATTTTGTGAACGAGAGTTGTCGATAATATTACCGTATTTTTTCCGCGTAATTAAAAAAGATTACATTATTGCCATACGTTTTCGTTTAGTGAATAATATTATTTTTATCATTATATTATGCTAACTGCGTTCACTGTTGCGAATTATTATTGTTGTTGTTGTTGTTTAATTCGTCGTCGTTGGAGAAATGTCCTAGAAACTTCTCTATAACGTCGCGGTTTATAACGGTTTTTTCTTTTTTTTTTCCGTGCTACGGACGCGTTATTACTATGCAGTAGAGAGTGCAGTGGCACCTGTGCTCTCTGCGCTAGTGGTGGTGGCTAAGGCACTACACGTAGTTCGAGACCGGTTTTCTATGTTTCGTTGCATAACGGTCCGTGGTCACAACTAACAATTTATATGTAGAATAATAATATTAGTTATTGTGGTATTAATACTAGTAATACTAATAATTATTACACACATACGTATATATATTATAATATAGTTGTCGGCATCGGTGACAGGTATTATCCACCGTCGCAACGGATGGCGATTACCGCAGTTGCAATGATTACAACTATATTATTATTATTATTATTATTATTATTATTGTTTATTATCAATAATAATAAGACTGTTATAGTTGGTCTTGTCGCGACCGTGGAGTGGAGGGGTCGTTCCACTCCATCGTCGTCACCTAAAACCATGTATTAAATGAAATATTATGACGTAGATTTGAATCGATTTATCATGATGATAATATTATTATTATATTGATATTAAGCAATGCGTACGTACGGACGGTCGGCGCTCACAACCATCGTTACCTGCTCGGCTAGGCAGGAAACAGTGAAACCGTTGAATTGTGCGCGGGCCGGCCGAGAGAAAGGAAATCACGAGGTCACGCGCCAAGCCCTCGGGGCCGTAGTCGCGGGATGAGCACTAGCACACCACCACCAGCAGCCCGATTACGCATATATTTTTATGTTATTTTACATTATCGATCGGCAGCGAGGCCCTCGACCTCGGCGCTCGGAAGTGTCTGCGCGGACTACCGCCAACAACCCCGGACGGTTGCAAGCGTGTACGACTACAATACCGTGGCCGCATTCTCGGGTGACGTCACGGAAGTGTGTGCCATTCTCTCGGCGAGGGTTACAATCCCCTATTACGCGATTGTGATTGTTCGTTTCGTCGGGGCGCGAGTTTGGTGTACTCCATTTCAGTGATCACCCGAATATTTTTGTCTTGTATAAGGGAAGTAACGTTTCGTTGTTTTTATTCATTTTGCGTGAATTCCAAGTCAACGTTTTCTGTCGTTAGTTATGAATATTATTCTATCTTCAGACGAATTCGTTTGAAATATCAAACCCTCCCCTCTGGTCTTATTTTATTGACGACAGATGGCAAAAACTCAGAAAAGATCCTTGTGATTTCCGGCGCCCACGCTCTCCCCTGCATTGACTGCATTATGTATATTTAATATTGTATAATATCCCGTCGGCAATGTTATATGTATGCGTTGGTACACTTTAAACGCGGCGCATATCAAAACGGTGGCCCAGTCAGTACCGTTTGTGTAAACGATGAAAAAACTCGTTCATTGATTATCGTTTTAAAACTCCATGTCTGTATTCTTTAACAACTTTTAAATAATTATAATACATATCTAATATTAACTATAATTAGATTTGGTGCTATGCCTAAAACAATTTTATTAGTTAATGTAATTGGAGAATTTATAGCATTATTGTCTGGATAATTGAAAGTATCTATTTTTACATCAACGTGAAAATAATATAATATTAGAACATAAAAATTATAAAAAAAACATTAGACAATTATTATTTCCTAGTTTGAAGTGTTTGAACTATTTCATGTTTTATCCTGGGTGTATTTATAAAATTCATTCCTATTATAGAAGTAGAAATATATTTTGAAATAGACTAGATTTTAATAGTGATTAAAATATTTTGTATGTAAACATAATAAACTTTATAAACTTGGAAAAGTTATTAATTTTTTTTATACTATAATATATTGTATAGACTATAGGTAGTACTTTCATTATAATATGGTATATTTTTAAAATTAATTTTCTGGCTAAAATATAAAAATAAATATTTACATTTTAATTTTTTATATTATATTTAGGGTTATCATTCTATATTTATTACAATAACTTATTATTTATTATGATTTATTTCAAACTATTTTTCAATATAATGAATGAAGGGTGACGATTACAAATTATCTAATAAAAAATTACTCTGTGTGACCCATACTAACTCTCAAACTTGTGACCTGTGTATTATTTAGTATTGATACTTTGTTATCAATGTTATATATTAAAATATATTATATTATTTCTAAGTATTTTTGTCGTATTGTGTTTAAATATATAATGAAATAATAACTCACAAAGTTATTTTATTTAACTTTAACAATGTAACGTACCACGTGTCTATAGTGTGTATGGCAAGTTAATTAGATATATTTAATAGTTATTTGCCTTCCGGGTTTTTAATATATTATGTTTTTTTCAATGTCACATGTAAACGCACCTGTTGCTGCGGTTTATGGCAGGATACATTTCTTGTGAATAGGAATTATGTTTCAGCAAATTATTTGCTGAATCCGTGTTTTAAAAATTATCATCTTGTACAGGCCATATTTTAACATTTTTTACAAAATGTCCTTGTAGCTATAATATATGTAGGTATATAATAAATTTTAGTTTTTGGTATTTGCGTAACTTATGGATACTTACAGCTTACTGTTAATAATCACTGTAAATGTCATATTCTGAATATTTTACGCAACATTAGTCAATAAATATATCAAGATTCGTTTACTAGTTATTTGAAAATTTATTTATTTTATTAGAATATTCTAAAAATAATGTTAATGATCATGACGTGACAGAGTTGCAAAAAAGTATTTTTCTACTATTTTACGGTTTATTAATGATAACATTTTTTTCAAAATAAACTGCGCAAATCACTGTTACAAGGACAACTTAACGTTATCAGCGTCGTAATTGTTACCAATATGTTTTACTATGGAAAGAAAAAAAATCTCATATTAACCTTGGCCTCGATTCCATGTTATTATGCATTTTGTGCATCAAGTTCACAAATTGCAGTAAATTATGAGCAAAAATAACGATTACCATAATAATGTACTACTCACATATCGATTGATTTGAAAATAATACAGGCTTGTTTAACATTAGACGCAGTATTTCGAAAAGTATTAAAGTTTATAATATTTGTTTTCATAATTAAGATCTTATTTCTAGAATCTAAATTAAAATACTACGATACTCCATTAATAAAAGCATTATACATTCCTGCATTCCAGGAAATCCTCTCATCATAGGCTTTATCCACGGAGGTGATGTAGAGATCTTCTTTTCTTATTAATTGAATTAACTTAAAGCTGAGTATCACTAATAAATGGCTTCTTAATCACGTAATCAAATTGTTTATTATTATCATCTCATTTAAACTGATTATATTAAATTGTATAGATTATAATATATTACTTGTAAAAATTTAAAAATGAAAATTTTTACCGTTAATATTATTTAACTTATTTTGTTTTTATTTCATATTAGTCAGTGTGGAATTTTGGTACATAAAAATCGAATTATGAACGATTTACATACTTTTTTTAAATTTTTATTACATTACATACTATCTGTAAATCTGTATAATAAGCATGTCTGAGGATTTACAATAACTTCAATTATGATAAAAACTAGTTTGTCATTGTTCGCAAATATAAAACATAGAAAATATTTTAAAAATATGAAAATTACTTTCTACTCATCAAATTAATGAATGTCTAAATATGAAATCGATGTCCTTTATAAGAATTCGTTATATATTGGGAAAATTCATTATTACTTTTTCTTACAGATTAGTGTTGGATGACTTCCCTGATATGAAGATCCCTCTAGAAAACAACATACTTTGCAACTATGACACAAAATCGTAAGTTATTGATTTATCTTGTATTTATAACTATTACCATTAATGTCATTGTGTCAATTATTCAAGATTAATCATTTTTTTTATGTATTTTCTGTTGTAGATACGACAGCATGAAGTCTTTGTGCGACAGGTTCAACAAGGCTATTGACAGCATGGTCCAAATGGTAAATAGAAAATTGAAAAAATATCGATTTTTTTCCCTATGATCTGTATTCAAAGGGTTGTATTTTAAATGGGTGCCATTTTTTGTGGGGTGACAATAATATAGGGTGTTCGTATTTATCGAAAATGTCTACGTGACCTTATCCTTGTAATAAACGATGCTGGTGTTCCATAATACCTAACTATAATTTATGACGTGATTTCTACAGTGTTGCCAAACTTAATTGAAAAAAATCAACTACATACCAGACTGACACTGGAAAAACAAAATAATAAAATAAAATTCTATAAGTATATATTTATTATTTATTAAAAGAACGTAGCAGATGTAATATTTGCTTTTCCTAAACCACTTCATTTTAACAGTTTTTTTAATAATTATATACTGGTTATTACGATACCCTACTTCCTATATAATTTTAATCAACGACAAGATATTTTATAAAAAATTATTATAATAGATCGTGATCATGAACGGCTGCAGCACAAGCAGCTGTTCCCTTCTGTGCTGTCTTTGGTATACCCAGAGCAATCCCTACATTACATTGTAACGTTATTTACAACCTGCGTATTTGGCAGTCCCACCTGCCTTTGCCAGATGTATGTTAAGCTATGGTATTTATATTTCTCCTTATTGTATATTTCGCTGTAAAAGTATACATAATATAATAATATGTAGAATGTTGGCTTATAAAACATTATATTTTAAATTTTTTCAAAAATGTTGGTAATATTAAAATGAGATTTTCTATTTGTGTGTAATGCACTTAAATTTTAGTCATTGAGAGAATATGTCTTAACATGTCCCAATATGTCCTATTTTCTAATCTAAGTTATTTTGGAAAATAAAAAACATAGTAGCTTACTACGTAACTAGTATAAATAAACATTTAAAATACTCATATAATTCTATAAAACGATATATCACAAATTAGTTATTACTAATTATTGTAATATATTAATATATTATCAAAGTATATTTAGTCTTCTTAAAAAAAAAAATAAAAATATTTTGTTTTATGAGTAAATCGTGGAGTAAACTATGTAAGTAATCCATTTTTATGGGAAATCTATAGAATTAGTGAAAGAAGTATTCAGGCAGAAAAATCCTCTTAACTTTCTATGATTTTTTTTTCAAATTAAAACTTTTATACTTCCTGGTTAAAGATAATTAATATCAATAATTTTTTCATTTTATAGAATAAAGGAACTTCTTTACAAAAATTCAGTAAAAAAGCATCTAGAACTCTCCTCAGACACATAATTCAACAAGTGTATAATGTTTCTGTCACTGATCCTGATAAACTAAATCAATATGAACCATTTTCGCCTGAAGTATGTATAATGCTAAACTTATAATTTTTAATTTTATTTCATGTACCCCCTTTTTTTTTACTTTTTAGGTGTATGGAGAAACATCCTTCGATCTCATTTGTCAAATGATTGATCTGATTAACATTACGGAAGATGATATATTTATAGACCTTGGATCTGGTGTGGGTCAAATTGTTTTACAAATGGCAGCAGCTACTCAATGTAAAATCTGCTGGGGTGTTGAAAAAGCTGATGTCCCTTCATCATACTCAAAAGTAATGATAAACCAATATATTTCTCTTATATTATTATTTATTAAATTAATTGTATTGATTATGTGTTTCATTTTAGTTTATGCATTTAAATTTTCAAAAATGGATGTCTTGGTATGGCAAAGAATGTGGTCAATATCAACTTATAAAGGGCGACTTTTTGAGTGAAGAACATAGGGAAAAGATAACAAATGCAACAATTGTATTTGTGAATAATTATGCATTTGGACCACAGGTAGACCATATGTTAAAACAACGATTTGCAGATCTTAAAGATGGAGCCAGAATAGTGTCTTCAAGATCATTTTGTCCACTTAATTTTCGAATGTCTGAACGCAATTTAAGTGGTAAGTAAATTAGTTTTTTTATTTTTTATTTTTATCATTAATTTATGCTTGTTATTTTAATAGATATTGGAACTATAATGCATGTATCAGCAATGGAGCCTATAACTGGTTCAGTTTCTTGGACTTGTAACCCTGTAAAGTATTATCTACATGTTATTGACCGAACAAAGGTAATTCATATTTTAAATTTTCACATTTTTATCTATCTTGATTTTATACTTAATATTAGCCATGAATATGATATAACCATACATTTTTGGTACATATTACTCACACATAAACGAACAATACCATTATTGATCTCATAAAACTAAGACAATTTTGTATTGTACATCTAAATTTCATAACAATATTTTATATATCACTATTAACTAGTGTTAAACTAGTGAAAATTCTGAACATTTGTATTTATAGATTTCATTTAAGCCTATAAATAAATAAATCTTTTCTTTATTAAAAAAAAAAAATGTAATTCAGCTGAAGATGTATTATTATTAAATGATAAATAGTCAATTTAGAAAATTATATTTTAAAAAACCTAATTAAGTATTGTTGTCTAAAATAAATTTATTTATATCTTGATAAAACTATTTTTTTGTCTATTAAATTTGATTCTCTTTAAATATTGTAATTATGGTAAATTGTGTTCTATTGGTGCTTAAATTTTACTACGCATTACATATTTTGACTGGTAAGACATTAGTAAACTGTAATATTTTGTTTTGATAAACTTTAATTATTGATAAATATTTGATCATCAAATTAAAATAACTATTTTATAGTTATACAAAATATATATTTGTGTATATTAAATATGTATTAATTTAATTTTAATGCTATTTAATCTTTACTTAAATTATAATTTTGTATATTTAACTAGTTGATGAATATTTTTTCTATTTATTATAGTTTATTATTTCAAAGTTTACCATTGATTTTATTTTTTTTCAAATGGTATTTAGTTGTTTGTTTAAAGTTTATTTTTTTTTTTTTTTTTTTTTTTTTTTTAATGTCAACAGCTCGAGCGGTATTTTACTCAAAATAAGCCTCCCGTTTCAAAATCAAGGGTAATTAAACAGCAAAATGTCTATTGAGTAAAATTAATGTTTATGTTTTTAATAATTATGACTCATAAAACATTTATTTTATTCATTTTATTTTTTCCAATCTGCAATATTGTCCACTTATGAACAGCATTCATCGAAAGGACATGCAGTTTTATTTTTAAAGACGTTTCTAAAGTATTATTAATTCTAGGTGAATGGAGATAAACAAAAATTAACAACTACCATTTCTGTTAATAATTGTTCATCTGATGATACAGACTCATTGTTTAGTACTTTAAATGGTGATAGTGTAGATGGAAGTGCTACAACTGGATTGACATCAGATAAAACTACAACTAACAACAATGGACAAAGTGCATGGTCAGATCAAGGTGGGCAAAATAGTGAGGAAGAAAACGATAATAACACAGGTACTTTAGTGTAATAATCAAACATCATTGCATATTTTTAATTAATTTAAACTATTTTTTATAGACAATCACAGTAGAACTACTCGTAAAGTAATGAAGCGTAACACACCACGGCGGAGTCGTAGTTTCAAAATTGCTCCGACTGCATATTTAAACCGATCACATTCTGAAACAACTGTTTCTGAAAAAAAGACTGTAGAGAAAATTGCAAAAGGAAAACGAGTTGTTTCTACTAATCGTAAACAAAAGGCTAAACGAAAGCCACCAAAACGTAATGTTAAAATATCAGCGTCTCTAAATTTATTACATAGTGAGACAGTATTAAGTACTACACCAGAAGTATCAATGAGTATCAAAGAACCTCCAAAAGGTTGTGTTGATCACACTTTAACTTCAATTACGGGAGTGGGAGCTGGATATGCAGCTACTCATACAGAACTTCCTCCACCCACTGGAGATATTCCATACTCATTACAATTACTTTTGGATGATTATAAAGAAGGTTTTATGAACATGATTAATATGTTTAAGACCCAAAAGTTCCGTGAAGATGTTGAAGCACAAATAAAGACTGAAAAGGAAGAATAATAATAAATAATTTATTTTTATCATATTTATACTTACAAGTCATTTATTATTTTAGGAAAAAAAACAAAATTTAAACATGAAAATAAATCAAATAAAAAAACAAATTGACCATCTGATTAAAGATAGCTGTAGTCTATTAAAAACTCGTATGAAGGAACTTGATATTTATCCCACTAATACCACAGGTGATGTTTTAACAGCAGCGAAAGTAATTGTATTGCGCCATAAAGATTTACAAACTAAAGTGGCTAAAATTAAAAATGAAGTAAGAAATTGAATATTTAAAACTAAACTTATTTTTAAAAAAATGTTTAATAAAATAATATATTCAATATTTATTTTTATAGACAAATGTATTGGAGAATCAACATTGGGATTATTACTGTAAAAGAGCTGCTGAGGTAAATGCTGTTGGTACTCCTGGACATTTATTAATACATCAAACTGATAACTCACCTGATCAAGAAATAAATACCCAACGTTTATTAATGACTGAACTTATGGTCAATCGAAAAAGAAAGCATGCTTTGTCTACAACTATTGAAGGAGTCAAAACTGAGATTGATAACTTAGAAAAACAAAATACGTCAAATAAGTTCAATAGTTCTTTAGTGAATCAAATGTGTAACAATAAAAAATCAAGAATTCGCTCCCAAGACTGGCCAGAAGTGCCAGACATAGCTAGAATTGATGAGAAAAATCCAGAAATTCTGGCACAAAAAATATTAGAAACTGGTAGACAAATTGAAGCCAGAAAAATAATTGAAAATGGTAGACAAGTTGAATTATCGACGCGATATCAACGCTCAAATAAAATCTATAATAGAAATTCATCAGATACCCCACTTAAGGTGCCTTTTTATGATGAACATGTCAAAGATCTCATTACAAATGCTTTAAATGAACCATCATCTAAAGGACCAGATTATACTATGGTATCACCTGCTAAAGTTGCTTTACGAAGGCATTTATCACAGGTAAAGTAAAACGATTATTGTGTGTTATGTTAAATTGTATATTTACAACTAATCAGTTATATTATTTTTAGGAAAAAATTTCACCCAGTCCACCAATACAGCAACAAAATGTTATAACAAGAACAATTGGTGATGTACTTAATAATGAAATTGAAAGATGTTTGGAAATGGACAGGCATAATCGAACATTAGAAATAAGCAATCAGTCCATAATTAATGCTGTTGTACCATTATTCATGCATAATAGAAACAATGATACCACTCAAGCTATAAATCAGACATTGCCTTCAGAAAAACGTTCGTTTATGTACATACCATTACCAAAAGCTGAACTGAAACCATACCAAGAATCTTTATTTAGTGATGATATCCCTCCACCTCACTTAACCACTCTTAAAGAGGAACCAGTTGAAGGGTAATTGTTGAATGTTAATTAAAATTTGAATAATATTTAAAAAAATATGTTATGTTGTTAATTAGACTGGCTGCATCGTTGCATGATCGACTATTAGATAATGATGGAGATGATAGTAATGGTGATGAAGGCTTGTCATTGAAAGAAGAAAAGACTGAATCCGACACTCAATCACCACATAGAACACTCAAACGTAGTTCTGAATCACCTGGCCCACTGAATGTTAAAAAAATGACACCTATGTCTGACAGACTCCCCTCTGAAGAAGGTATTTCATTTTAACTATTTCATCCACACTTGTTTTAGATTTTGGTTTTGGCGTGTAATTTGAATTCGTTTTCATATTCAACTTCCAAATAGATGTTTTATTTTTCTATCAGACAATTGCCTGATTGTTTTAATGTTGTATTTAGCTTGGCTTAACCTACACTTAAACATTTTCACAGACATGATATTTATAGTCTTGTAAACTGTATTTGTTTTAATAATTTAAAAATATTAAACAGTGGTGGTGGCCATATGCAATTAAAAAAATCATTTTTATTGGAGAAAATCAGATATTTTTATATTTTTAATTTTTACTATTCTACTACTACTACTACTATTATTATTATGATTATTATTATTATTATTATTATGATTATTATTATTATATTATTGTTATTATTATAATTATTATTACTATTACTATTATTGTGATTATTGTTACTATTGTGAATATTTTATTGTTATTATTACTGTTATAACAACAATAACAACCACTACTACTATTATTGATTTTATTTATAGAATAAACTTAAAAACTATATAAAATTGATAGTTTTATCTCGACTGCCCAATGGCTAAACTTTTACAAACTCATTATCCTCTTGTTTTTAATACTCCCAAATACATTTAGTCTATTTTATAAATACTTTTGATCATTCTTACTGCTACAATGATTGTAATTAAAATATTTTATTAAATTTATATAATATCACAACTACACAATTATTTTTTACTATTATTATCAATACAAAGAAAACAATTTTCAACCAATTACTAATGATTCTTATGGAGTAATTTATTTACACTCATTGCATGTTTTGCTGGTTTTTTGTTGCTTGTCACGCTTATTAATTTCTATTTTAGGACTTAATACTCGTACTCTAAAGTATGCTGCAAGAAGTATTATTTAGCTGTAAAAATAGAGACTTTAGCTGGCCTAATGGAATTGGATTACATAGTAAAATATTAAGGTGAGTGCACTGCATTGCGTTGTACAATACACAGTATTTTATTTTGGCATGTTTATGTTGTTTGTAAAAAGTAATTATTTTATAAAATCTTAAAATTTTACTTTTTGTTTTTTTTTTTTTTTGGTTTGGTGCACGTTAAGATTACAATAAATTTTTATTACAATAAAAATATATTTTTTTTTAAGAGGGTACATCCACATTTATTCGTTTTAAGTGTATAACAGTAGTTTATGTTTGGCTTCATTAGGTTAAATATTTATGTGACCTATTATTAAAACTGAGGTAAAAATATTGTATGTTGAACATGAATTTTCACAATACTTGATTTTTGAATGATTTATTATGAATAAAAAATATTACAATTTATTGCTTATTTTGTTGAAAAATTAATTATTAATAAAATCTGATGATCAAATGATAATTTCCTTATCTTAAAATTTGAAGGTATCAATTTACCATAATATTAAAACTAGTAAAGCTAAACATGAATTTTTAATGCGCTCGTAAAACAATAATAAATGCAAGTTTGTGTCTTTCTTAAATATAAATATTTTGTAATTTTGAAGTTTTTTTTTTTTTTTTTAACAAATAACTGTCAGTGGTTTTAGATTAGTAGTTAATTCATTGTTTAAAATTTATATTTTTTTTTTTTTTGTTTATACAATTTTTAAAATATATATAAACAGAAAAACAGAACAAGATACATTACATTTAATTTTATATTGACATTTTCAATAAACAATATTTAATATATTAAATAAGTCAAGGAGCAATTTGATTTTTTTTTGAATAAAATAAAATTTATTGAATACTTGATATTATATTATATGCTGTATAAATTAAAATTTGCTTATTAAATTTAAAAAATAGGTAGTATATTTTCAAAAATATGTCTTGATAAATTTTATATTTATTATACAGCTATATTTTAAGTTTTCTATTTTAAATTAGTTTACTATATTGATATTATCTAATATTCGTATTCATTTCTATAATAAAACAATATATTTGTTTGTGACACAAATATCTAGTATTTAGTATTATTGCATGCCTCTGGCTAAAATTTCTAAACTTCCCATAATATATTCTATTTATTTGTAAAAATCATTATACTTGCCATATTTAACAATATTCATTTTAATATTATTAAAACAAAACTAACTTTTTGCCTGGAAAAATCAATAATCTGAATATTTTAATCACAATAATATAACTATTGGTTTTGACTTTATTATCTAATCCTTATTTTACTAAAAATATGTCTACTTTTAGATGAGAAATGGAATGATCGCATTCGTGAAAGATTTGATAGCTTGGTAACATTTGCTTCACTTGAATTGGATAAACGACGCCGTAATAGTTCAGATGCTGCTGCCGCCAATACCAGTCCCGATAGTGGTATTGGTCACGGTGATCCACCACCTGCCTTACAGCCACCACCATCACCATCACCCCCATTTTCACCAGCTCCATTAGATGGACCATACAGTCCAGTGCCTGCTCCTACAGTGACTGCTCCAAACATACCATTAAGATATCAACGTCATACTAACCACAAAAAAAAGTCTTTTCGTGATAAATATCGGTCTACTGGACCTAAAGCTAAAACTTGGGCTGCTAAATGGATGGATGCTGAAATTCAAAGCACAAGCAATTTTTTTTAAAGCAAGTATTTATTTTACTAAAATTCCTTTTCCGTAACCCTATTAGTTCAAATTTAAATGTTTAAAATTGTTAAAAATAACTTTCTCACCCATAACAAACTTCAATTAATCTATTATATTATTTGTTCTTAAATTAAAAAATCCGAATTATGTTGTAATTTTCTTTTTAAATACAAAGTGGGAATTGATGTTATTTATTATAATTAAATCATTCATTCAATATAATTAATATTTTTGACTTAAAATCAGTAATCTAGATTTTTTTTAATACAGGTTCCTTGTTATTGTATTTTTCAACAGTACACATTTTTATTGAAGAAAAGTTAATAAATTATACTTTTGATGAATATATTTTTAAGCAATATTTTTAACTAACTTAGTTTGATTTGTTTACTGATTGTTTGATTATCATTAACTAGTATTTATTAATATTATTTATTCTTTTCTTTTCTTTTCTTTTCTTTTCTTTTCTTTTCTACTTTTTTTTTTTTTTTTTTTTATGTTATCCTATTTACTGATTTTAGAATAATAATTAATCAAATAAATAATCTATTCAAAATAAATATTCTGAGTAGAAATTAAGTACTTAAATTGTAAATAATTTAAAAATGTGTATAGTAAGTAATTATTAATTAAGCATCCCAAATACCATAGAAATAATGTGTTCTTTATTGTTTATTTTATTTTTTTTTTTAATATTGTTATTAATATAGGTACCTATAAAAATATTTTTTTGTCATAATCTGTGTCTCATCTTTTTTATTTATTTATTTATTTATTTTTTTTTTTTTTTAATTGTCCGTATAGCTTATCACTGCCTTTATATGGAGGCCCCCATATTTATAAATATGTACCTATAGTTCTATAAATTTTCAATTAGTTTAAACAATTTTTTTTATAAATGGGGGAAACTTAGACTTTTTCAGACATCTTTTTATAATCAATTTTTCAAACTGCCACTCGTTAAAAGTGTTCAAATTTAAATTGTAAACCATTTCTTTTTTTTATTATTATTATTATTATTGCAATTTGCATAATTTTTTGTTCCTAAGTTATTATGTAGTTCTCCGATTATGTACATAATATTTTAGTGGACTTTTTGACTAATGTTATTTATTTCTTTTTATAATATTATTAAGAATATTGTACTCCAAGTACAAAATTATGTTACGTACTACTAAAATATTGTAAATACATGTTAAATATTATATTGTTTTGATGGTACATATTTTTGTTTTTTAATTTGTTCTATCTCATAATTGATACAAATTCCTTAAATGGATGTATAATTTTTATATTCCTATAAGTGAAAATATATTCTGAATACAATGGCTCTTAAATTGTGTTTTGATTATAGAACTTGTACTCGGTGTTCAAAATAATTATTAGGAGAATACAAAATATAAAAAAAAATGTTTATACTTGAATATTTAAATGTCTAATTGATTAAAGTATGTTTATAATAGACATGCATAAATATTTTTTAAGAGTAGAGTCCCTCCCATATCCTCCTTTTACCTCAAACACTGCATAGTTAGGTATCAAGTAAATCTTTAGCGCCCACAAGTGTGATTCTGTCCTGAAAATTTTGTTGAAATTATTACAATAATAGTTTTATCCATAATAGTACCATAAATTATATTATAAAAATGGTATGCCGTCAATAGATAATAATCAATTAATAGTGCAACAATTAATTGGTAGTTTTATAAAAAAAATTCTAATTTCAATTTTTTACGAATTCGTTAATAATTAAATTTATAATCATAAGTTCTCACAAATAAACTTTATCTCTATCAACAATTAAAATAATCGGTTGAAAGTTCAACAATTAGTCACAAAATACCAACCATCATCAAAGTATAATGATCAAACAAAAAAAACTTTAAATTATATGTAATGATTATAATTATAGAAATAAAGAAGATTATTTACAAAGAATTGTGTGTAATTTTTAACTACAAGTTTGATTTTTTTATTAAGTATTATTAATTAATTCTTGACACTGTTAAAATTTACTTCTAAAAACCTATTATTATTATCATTATTATTATTGATATCGTTTAATTGTGAGAACTCATGATTATTAGTTTAATTATTGACGAATTTGTGAAAATAGGAATTAGAAAATTTTTATAAAACTTTTAATAATTGTCATATACCTACTATCAATTGTCGCGTGATCTATAGTCCACTATCAATTGACATGGATCTTATAAATTATAATAATTTTGTAATTCTGTGTAACTTCAAACCGTTATAAATGCGACGAACTCATTTAAACGTATCGCGCTAGTCAAACATTTTCAATTACTATCAGAATTGTTAAGATTTACAACTGTTAAGTAATTCAAAAATTGTTTTATAAATAATCCAGTAAGTAGTTTTCAATTACCTAATAACTTTAAGATAAGCAGTTACCTAGATAGATTATAATTGTTTATGTTCGATCGAGAACATTTTTTTTTTCGATTTCTATAGCCTTTAATACACCAACAAATTTAACAACTTTTTATGTATCAATAAATGTGTCCATTATAACATAATTAAAAATTTTAAGGATACCATTAAATATACTGAATTTTTTTACAAATATGTATAATTTTGTAATTAATGGCACTCTTAAATAAAAAATTTCTACCGATCTTCAACTAAAAGAAAAGTTCCTAACAAATTAAATCTGGTTTTTCAAAATAATCAGGTAAAACAAAAATAATTATTTTACTCACATTTTTGGTTTTAATATTTTATTTTTTTTAAGTTTTGCTCTTTTCCACTTACTTCAGCCTATACTAAATCTGAAGTCTTAACAACAAATAACTTATATTCAGTTCAATCAGTAGACCAGTGTGGTATATATAGCAGAAATTTCTAAACTATGGGTCACGATAATATTTTTGTGGGTCATGGGTCGCGTTATATTTTTAAATAATACTTTTTTTTTTTAGACATAATATGGTTATTGAAATCGAAAAAGCAAATAAAAATTTTGAAAACCCCTGGTATATTGATGTATACAATATACTTAACATAACCATACACCCCGCTTTGGGAGGGACAGTACTGCTTCGAGCTAAGAGTCCCACTGTCCCTAAAGTACACCAAAACTGTCCGCCTTGAACAAAATGGCGTTCTACATTTCATTGTATTAAAAAAGATTACGTATTTAATTATTAAAATAGAAAACAACACTAGTTTACATTTACAATTATATACATTTATACCATTTTTAATTAATAAACATTATTTCACTTATTTAAAATTATTTGATCTGTTCTGTTTTACTACAATATTATTAAATTGTAATTTTACACAAAAAATTATGTTTTCCTATTAAAATTTAAAGAAGTCCCGCTTAAGGAATAAAATACGGTTTCGTGTATAGGTACTATATAAATCGCTAACTGCTTTAAGTATTAATTAATATGTATAATTTATTATACAAGTCTATACACGAAAAAGAATCCCGACGGGCGGTGAACAATAAAAAACAATAATATTACTAAATATATTTTATGATATAAATATTGCTATTAAAGTTATTTATTTTTCTTTTAGTATTATAGTAGGTTGATATAATTTTTAACGAACATATTGTTTTTATTGTGCTGTAAGTATTTAACTATTATAGTAACATGATTATACTATATATTATTTTAACTTATTTAACTCAAAAATCGATGTTTATTGCTTAAACAAGTAATTTTGAACAAATTTAAACTTAAAACGTCTGTAAAAATAGGGTAAAGAAAGGTATGTTCGTGATATATGTAATTTCGTGATATTTCTTTCGGCATTTATAGCGACATACCTATTAGACAAAAACATCGAAATTGCGTCAAATGGTACCCGGGGCACTACTGTCGATTGACAAAGAGTCGTTGGGTGCGTGTGATACGTCAATTGTTTACTATCAGTTTGTACATTCTTTATCATTATTTTACGTGCGTTCAACACATTTGTTTTGGGGTACTTGTCCAACATTTATATTTCCAGACTTGTGTTTAAGATAAGTAAATTATTTTTATTAAATATCAAACTAGAAAACATGCTTGATTTAATGGTAAAACTTTTGTTTTTTTATTGACTTCTTTTAACTTATGATTCCTTATCGCAGATACACATTTTCTTAACGTTTTCTCCTCAAATGAATTTACATTTTTAATCATGTTTCTTTTATTAAATATAATGACATTAAAAATTGTTTTAAGCACGATATACCTATATAGTTAAATGAAGATAATATGTTTCTCTATACGAATCTGCAAATATTTTTGCAATAAAGCCTATCACGAAATTACATTACCTTACAAAATTATTTTTTTAATTTATCTTAATCCTATTTTATTGCATATATATACTATATTTATATTTTATGAACTTAAAGTCTGATTGAATAATTATGAATTCTAAACAAGTGTTGATATTTTTTGTTATATTATACCAGATGTTATACTTAATTAATAAAGAAAAATTTAAATTATTGTGTACTCACGAAATTACCTAACCGCTATCACGAAATTAAATATCATATCACAAAATTACCTAACTTTTCTCAATGACTTTTGAGCTTTTATAAAAACTTATCAAAGGACTTAAAATCCCAAAACTGCATAGATTCTAGTAACTTTACTCTATGTACATCAAACAATTAAAGTAATTAAGTAAAATTACTGAAATTGACTTTGTAATTACACATCTAGTTAATTTATCACGAATATACCTTCCTTTACCCTAATTGAGTTAATATATTTTATTACTTTATTTACTTTGTCTGTGAGGATATCAATTCCTGCAGTGTGCCAGCTAAACTTTCAGTGTCGGACACTGAAGCTCCAACG
>NW_020271173.1:6107589-6114135 GCF_002803265.2 Melanaphis sacchari
CGGAGGAGCAAGAGTTAACGCCGACGCCTTCCATACAGCCAATGACGGAAACAATTAACTTTGTCTGTGAGGGTATCAATTCCTATAGTGCGCCAGCTAAACTTTCAGTGTCGGACACTGAAGCTCCAACGGCTGATTTTGTGATTGAAATGCCGATGATTTGTCCGGAGGAGCAAGAGTTAATGCCGACGCCTTCCATACAGCCAATGACAGAAACATTTAACTTTGTCTGTGAGAATATCAATTCCTGCAGTGTGCCAGCCAAACTTTCAGTGTCTGACACTGAAGCTCCGTCGGCCAATTTTGTGATTGAAAGATCGATGATTAGTCCGGAGGAGCGAGGGTTAACGCCGCCGCCTTTCACTCATCCGATTTTTCTAGACATCGACTGCGTGGATATCGATTCTCGCGTGCCGGATGAAACTCTGACGGCAAATATGAAGGCCGACCGGGGTGACTTTAATAGGACAGTGTCAAATGCCATGGCACCCGAGAACGAAATGGAGGATACATCTCTCGTTGTCACGGACGCCGATGCAACGGTACCATCTGTACAACCACAAGGTGTTAGACGCCGGTTCTTGTCGGCTCTCCGGAAAGGTTTCCGGAAGGTCTTCAAGACCATGTGTTGTGGTTGTGGAACGCCACGCCCAAAAGATCTGGATTAGAAGCAGAGGGGAAGTCAAGATGGATAGACGTTCAGATAGGTGGATATAAAAAAAAGGGAAGGAAACCAAAAGTTTATGATCGTGTAAGGCGGTATGTACCATTTAGGTATTACGTTTTCCACAGTTGGTTTTTCAGGCGGACATCGGAAGGCCGGCAGCCAGCCATTGCACTCTATTAGTCTCAGTCATCGCCAGTCGCTGCCACTTTTGTGCATGATGTCGCCACGGTCGGTCTTGTAGTCCGTCTTAGTCACGCCTGCAACCCTTTGTTCGACACTGCTCTCTACCGCCCTGGACCGTTGGCGGTAACATAGATATCGGTTCTCTTTCCTTTTTTTTATCCATCTATCTTGTCATAGTTTTTAAGTATTTTCGTTTTTGTACAAATTAATATGAACGAATTGCCCATATAAAATGCATTCTTCATGAAAAATACTATTGTTATACATATTATAATATATATAAAATGTTTTGTGTAATAAAAAAAAAAAAAAAAAAAATGTATTTTTCATTTAATAATTTATTATTTATAATGTATGTACCATTGTAGAATAGGTTTATATCCAACAAAAACCCCTGGGATCTATCGCTTCACCGTATTACAATAAGTTTCAAATGTATAGTAGGTAGTAGGTACCATTCTATGTTGAAAGAGATCACTGAAACGGATGTGTTAAATCTGATTTCACATTAAACTAGAGTAGTATTTTTTGTAATTTATTATATTATTGTTATCAACACCTCACTGAAATACGTTTATATTATAAATAGATTATCTTTAAAATTAATTAACGTATTTTGAAAATCTCAATACGTATTGTGAAATTTTTAATATATTTAAAAGTTTTAAGTTCCCACGAATAATGTTTTTGAATTACAACAAACAAATAAATATCGTTATTTTATTAAAATAAATAAATTAATTAATTTTTTACTAAAATACGTGTGCTCAACCAAGTTCTTAGAACAAATATTTTAAACAAAATGAATTGTTTGTATGATTTTTAATTTTTTTAGTTTTAGTATGAATTAATTACGCAAAATCTTGTATTATTATAAGTTAATTTACACATTAGCACAACAAGTAAAGTATTATGTATATAAGAAAATTATTATGATATAAAAGTTTAGAATTAATTTATATGTTAAAAATATTTTGTTTTAAAAAGCTTAACAAAGAAATTCAACACTTCCTCTCTCAAAGAGGTTTCTTAACCATCTGCGTTTAGGGTCTACGATAATATATCCTGGCCTGGCAACAACTACACATTTTTTGCTTAATTTCAACAAGTTTTTTTCACCAATATTTTTCTTCATAATGTTTTAAGTAACTTTGATTGCTGCTTTAAAACCACATCCAGTGCCTATTTTACGTTTTGCTTTCATTGCTGTAGTCATGCTCCAAGCCACTGCTTTTTTTTTTAAACTAAAATCTTTCGATTTGAATCTATCCCAAACTCGTTGTTCTAATATATTGTCAGCTTCGTTACGACCTGTGATGCTCTTGTGCGATATCGTGCTTTTTGCGAGCATAGTCCAATGGATTCATACTTTTATCACCGCGAATTAAATTTTTTTTTTAAATTTGTATCAAGTCCACAATATTGATAATAACCTATAAAAAATAATTATGAAATATCGAATATAATATTACCAGATTTATATTATAATACCTGCAGGTACATAAAGCTCGGCGAGCAACTTGTTTATAAGCGTGTTGATAAGACTATCGCTTTTATTCCTGTTGTTTCTTCAAAGTATAACAGATAGTAATATACAATATTGAATATTTTGATGTATATCTTAATAATAATATAAAATTTGCTTATTAATTCTGCTTCATCTTGAACTTTAAATTCTTGGTTCAATTTAAAATTTTCAATCTTGTTTGTAATTATTGCAAGATTATTTTAATATTATTATCTACAATAAATGTATAAATAAATTGGATTGAAAAAAAATGACCTTGATTAAACGAGTAAAATTTTAAACATTGATCTGTATTCATCATTAATTCAGTAAAATATTTTTATTGCGATTAATTTTAACAAAACTAGCTAAAAGTGCTAAAACTAATCTATATAATATCTGTATAAAATAAATAATAATATATTAAATTAAAACAACTAATAATTAGCTACCTACACTTATAAAGTTAAATCAGTTATTGTTTTCAGGTATTAATGTGTAGGTTTATTTTATATTTTATTCATTGATAACACAACATTTTCAGAGGAAGTATGAAACAACTAAATGAATTAATTAGAAGAAACTAAAATAAGTGAATGGTATTTTACTGGATTCAAAGATTTTACATAAAAAATATGTTTATTTTATTAAAAAACTGAGGATGTACATTGTGCATGCTTGGTGAATCATTATAAAATGGAGATACCTACATATCTATATGATATAAAAATTAAACAATATTCTTCTAGAAATAGTATTTACACTAAGAAATATAAGCAATAAAGCCCAAGAAAAAAACATAAACATATGTAATATGTATCTTTATGTTGACTATATTTTGAAACAATTTTCTATATCAGCTATTTGCCTATATTTGACGAATTATGAAAATCAAATAAAATATTGTATACATAATGTATTTGACTATATACCTATATTAAATATAATGTATAGATCTACAAGAGTTTTTTTATTACCATAATCTAAAAACATTACCCTTATTATGTATCCATTATTTTAAATAAATTCGTGTGTGCATTATTGTCGTATTTCATTATTGTGTACACTGTGCAGTGTACACTCACATAGGTATTTGAATATCGCTTAATTTACATAATATGAGAGATCAGCAGCACAGTTTAGGATTTTTAATGTCAGATTTTTTCCATTCGGTATGTATGCTTTGATGTGTCTATACTTATATTGCGTAGCCCTACCTGCGGCTGTCGCAATCCAACATTTTTGGAGCGAAGATGAATTTTGTCAAAATCTGAATGCAAAATATGTCAAAAATAAACAGTTAATTAAAATTGTAAGTACCTATCCTATGAATTAATTAACATTTTTACGACAAATGTGTTAGATAAGTTATAACTATAGACCATTATGAATAATAAGTACCTACACCATAATCACCTAATTCATTACTATATTATTATTAGATAAATGCCTACAAATGAATTATTGAAATTATTTAATTTATTAAAAGTACAAGTTTCGTATGAAAAAATTTAAATGTCATTTTTATAAATATATTATTAAATGAACTAAATAGTATAATTCCAAATGCGTACACATATTTTATTGTACAATTATTTGTATAACTATTTTACGCATATAACATATAAAAATCATAACTAGAATCCGTTTGTTAATTTTTTAAATGATTAAAGTATGATGCAATTTATACACTAAAACTTTGAAATATTTCATCTAATTTATGATTTTCTTTTAAAGTTCTTAAAACATTCAAAATATATGGTACTTCTAACAGTACTGTTATTCTATTAGAGTAATAGCAAGTAGGTACACGAAATAAATATTTTGATTACCCACTTAAAAGATTTGTTTAAAATTAAAAATAATACAAAACACATAATAGACACATTTTCTAAACTTAATAAAGTGCTTTTTTTGTAAATTAATGTTCGTTCCATCAATATTCGTTTATTTCCATTAAAAATTGAATAAAATTATAAAATTAGATAATTAATATTATCAGCTTTAAAACTTTAAGATTAGGCGTCGGCCCTTAAGGCCAAAATAAACCTTTCCTTTTCCGACCAGTGTCGCTTTTCGGCCAAAACTAATAGTTCCCTTTTCGGCCAGTTCAATTTTCTTTAAAATTTACAAAAATCACAACTGAACTTGACAATTTTTATACTTAAATTTCAATTAATATTATATCAAACTAGTAACAACTCTGGTTCATCTTTATTTCCATAAAAACCAATTATAAATTAAATTAAACTCGCATTAAATACTACAAAATTTGTCAAACAAATATTGTTTAGTTAAAAAAATTAATTCTTCATCTTAATTTTTAACATATTCATGAATCATGAAGGAATATTTTTTCAAACAAATATAAATAATATTTTTGATAGGTAATTAAAAATCATATTTACAATTACCTATACCTATATACCAGGTATCATATTATAATTTATAGCCATATAGCCATCTCCAGCTATATGTATGAGTATAAAATGTTAATATATGAAGTGGTAAGGTAGTAGATATTTCTTTAAAATGGAGAAACATGTAATTCCATACGTGTTTATATAAAATGCTATACATATAAACGACCGTATTATGCATTAGTACGCGCGTAGCCGTAACCAATAACCAGTCTCGCCTGATACTGTCAACTACGTGTTAACTACGACTGACTACGACAATGATGTACGTACGTTGAAGAATGACTATTAAAAATTTAAGAGGACGTGATACCCGCATGTGTTGTCTCCGTCTTACAAATGCGTAACATGGCAAATTTACCTCAGCAGATCGTTTATGGATTAATTAAAAATTAAAGTGAAAAATTTATAAGATTTATTTATTTATCTTATAAAATTTAAAAGTAAAAATATTATTTGAGAACGACCTCATGGCTTTTACTATATTTTAATTTTGAAGCGAGTTATGAATTTAAGACGAACATAGAATTATTTACAATTTTATAACTCAACTCCTCAAAGAATTAAAATTAATAAACACCCAGTGTCTAATATTATCCACTGTTTAAATTATAAAAGTCATCTCACGTCAATTTAATTCGAAGCAAACGTGACTGCTACCTGGCTACATTTCCCAACAAACAATTTGGCTAGCGAATAAATACGGTATGCTCCAATATAAAAGAAAACTGTAAATAATATTTCAAACAATATGGTGATTATTTGTGATTTATATTTATATATGTATTAAGATATAAATTAATTTCAACAAAATATAGAAATTAGAAATGCTTCATAAATAATTCAAACTTATAATTCAATTGATTCATTAATTCTACACGGTTAACGATATAACGATAAATAAACGGTCAACATAGAAAGCTAGCTCCGTGAAATGACAATAGGTAAAATGGTGAGTCTGGTATCAACACATATTGACGACCGGCCATCGACAGATGTAACATTAATGTCCAACCACGTCTACAGTGTTATTTTCCGCAGTGTAAACGATGTCTAAGCCGCGGGTTTACAGCTACGTTATCTGACTTATTGTATGTTTTTTCACGTATTCTGAGCTGGTCTTAGTAACCTCGATATCATTTTTAATACTATCTACCGGGAAATGTTCAAGCTGGGTGATGGATCAGGCTTAACTCTTGGACATGGCACGACAGTCGACTTATAGCTGTGAACTCGGCTTTAAGGCATGGTACATAGTGACGGCATATAGATAGCGTAGAGTTTACGACCAGCGATACTCGCAAGTGGTCATGGGTACACTCAGATATAATATTAACGCATACACTTTAGATTGATGAGTCGCAAATCTTTTACGTCGTGATAACATTGTTTTAGAACCATATGCAATGTACAATAATAAATTATTATACATTAATGTATATTGCGATTGTGGTATCACTACACGTATAATATATTTTGATGGAATACTTAAAGGGACCTTGTAGAGTTTATAATTATTTTTATAATTTATAAAGAATTTAAGAAAATGACATAGAGCTACCGTTTATACTGTTTATAAACATATATTTGTTTATACAATTCATAATAATTTGAACACGACCATAGCCCACCTACATTATATTATTTATAACTTCTATTAATTGGTACGCTCATTTTACAACGCCCATTATTAAGTGTAATTAACTAAGTACTGATATCAATATTGAATGTATCCATGCATTATAAATTATGATGTATATACGACAAAA
>NW_020271173.1:6121557-6148920 GCF_002803265.2 Melanaphis sacchari
ATGATGTACTTCGTTCAGTTACGTATTTACCTTGGAAGGGTTTACAATTTAACATTGTACTATTATATTTATATATATCAAACTGAAAATTATATGAATAATAATTATTTAACCAATTAACCATAAGTAATTTATTGGATTTTCATTTGATTAATAGAACAAATTTATTAAAATATTGATTTACAAATAAAATTGTAAATTTATTTAACACCAAACATATTATACGTAATTTATTACTTGTTCTGTGTATTCATTCGTTTATCATCAATTTTCCCGTGTAACTTATCGCGCATAGTCCGTCAAGTCTATCTATATATTGTATAGATCCGTAAGCAATTTTTCAACGTTTTTCCACGGTAAGATCCCCGCTTGCCCGTCATATGGGCGCCCTCGATACACATCGATCAATATCGCATCGTATAGCGTATATGCGCACGTGCACCGGCAATACGCATTTCATTTATTCCGTGGTAACATAATATTATTACCTATGTCCACGTCATAATATACGCTCATAAAATATTGCGTTGTCGCGTAGCCGGAAACCGTTCGACGGAAGCTGTCCGAGGCGCTATCGACGCGCAGCAGCACCTTCACGAGGGCAGAGCAGATACGACGTCAGGGTGCACTGGAAGAGTCCGAACACGGGCGGCCGGGGTGGACTATTCAGGGTGAAGTTGGACAACGAGGCGAAGAACGTGTCGGGCAAGGACTACGTGGCGGCGGTCGAACAGCAGCAGCCGTCGCCGCTGAACGGTTCCGCCGCCGCGGTGTACGTGGCGACGTTCGAGAACGTGCCGCTGGGCGACCGGTACTTCGCGAGCGTGCAAGCGTGCTCGCGGTTCGGCCACAGCAACGAGACGGTCGTCGAGCGGCGGCCGCGCACCGCCGACGTCCGCGGCGCGACCGCGGCCGCCCGCACGCCGCTCTATCCGCTGTGGATGGCCGTGGCGCTGCTCGGCCTGCTGGCGGCGCTGTGCGGGGCGATGGCCGTCGGCCAGCTGCTGCACCGGCGGGCGGCGGCCGGTGCGGACCACCGCGGCGGCGGCAGGGCGGCGCGTCGGCCGAGGGTTACGACATGGCCCTGCTCAAGGCTGGACGACGTGGACGTGCTGCTGGACGACGACGCGGTCACCGTGTCCGACGTTCCTGGGGCACGGCCACTTCGGCGTGGTCAGGAAGGGCGCGCTGAAGACGGCCGACGGCCGGGTGTGCTCGGTGGCCGTCAAGTCGCTCCGGGACCGGCCCAGCGGCCGGGACCTGGACGAGTTCCTGCGCGAGATACTGCTCATGCAGAAGGTGGGCAAGCACCCGAACATCGTGTCCATGATCGGATGTTGTCTGGACGCCAACCGGCGGTGCATGCTGGTCGTCGAGTACTGTCAGCTGGGCGATCTGCAGACCTATCTGAAAAAGGTGATAATAATATTATAGGTACGACACGCATTACGCGCGCGGACACCGGCGCTGACGCTTCGCGACAAACTCGCGTCGTCCGTCCACCGGCGTTAGGTTAGGTTAGGTCGACGTCGTTAGGATTTGGGATAGGTTGATAGGTAGGTATAGGTAATGAACGCAGTCGACGTGCGTTGTTGCCCAACGGGAGTTTTCCGGGAGTGCGACCCGCGGAAGATAAAAAGGTCGGGTTTCGACGTAACCCGAGTGCATCTCAGTTCGTTTAGAGTTATCCGGGTCACCGCGAGAAGCCGGGAAGTAAACTGGCTTACACCGGGCGCGGATCCGGAGGTTGGGCCGGGCCCACCCAAAATTTTTAAAAACAATAATTTTAATTTTCAATATTGGCATTCAAGTCGTTATTTTAGAATTTTTATTAGTAACCTAACCGAATAGGTTGGTTTTATTTTGTTTTTTTTTTTTTAACTATTTGTTAAGGCATACCTATAATTGCATATACCTATACCTACCTATATTTTATTTTAATAGCAGTGAAGAGTGAATACAAAACCCAGACGAAGCTTTAAATTAATTTGCTCGTGATAAGTCAAGGAGATTACATTTTTCCACGTAACTGTATCTCAATATTTTTTTATTTTTTTTTACTATTATTATTTATTAGTAGGTAGGTATTGGACTATTTATTGAAATATTAATGACTAAATGAAAATTATTCTTAACTAAATTTACTGGCCTACCCAAAAAAATATTCCTGGATTCGCGCCTGGCTTACACCCCAAAAATATTTAGTTGTTATTATTTCGGCCAGGGATCGGCAACCCTTTTGGTGTCAAGGGCCAAAAAATAATGAAATAAATTTTCACGGACCATATAGCCATATAGGTACCTACACCTTATTTTAATTACATTTTACGTTTTAAATTTTAAACAGACTTTAATTTAATTTATTTAAGCCTCATCACTGTTTGGTACCTATACTAATTCAACGTGGTATAAATTTACAAAGTTAGGTTATCAACTAACATAATGTGATATTCTATATTTTTATACCAATTATAAATTGTTATCGCAGGCCGCATAAAATCGCTACACAGGCCGCAGCTGGTTGTCGACTCTTGATTTAGGCCTGTAACCGTTATTAAAATATCGGGGGGAGTGTACTAATATTTTATCATTTTAATAAGCTAACATCAATATTTTTCTATTATTTGTTTGTTTTTAATTGATTTTTCAATAGCATATTATAATTTCACGAAATCAAATCTAGAAATTTGTTCAGTTTGGTATTTTTTATACTAATTTTTTTCTCGTTCCTTGATTTATTTTTTTATATAATATATATCTATATGATTAGAAAATTGAATCAAAATAGTTAGTTGCTTCTATTAAAATTATTTTTTTAATATTTCTAAAATAAATATCTAATATAGGTAATTCAATAATAGTAGGTACTAGGTAGGTGTATAAGTAGGTACCTACGTATGCAATAATGTCCATTGTGGCTGTGCTATTGTTAACTAAAATAATGTAATATCTTACATACTTACCATTATAGTATTATGTTTTCAGCGATAACATTGCGGATACAATTTATTGCGCTATTAAAAACGTATAATTTAAGTAGATATTATATACGGTGAACCAGCACAGAAAAAAAATGACACATAAATCAATTCAGCTATTTTCACCACTAGAATGCACTGTTATCAATATTAGTGTCCCACGTAATTAATGCATAACACCTATAAAATATAGAAAATGAGCAATTTGAACTTAATTTTGCATTCTTTAAACTTTTTATTTAACTTCATTTGATACAATACAGCATGGCTCGTACGTTATATTATGTAAAGATGATATTTTATTAAACTATTGAAATACAATGAACTCTTACTTCAACATGTGTATTCTTTATAGTTCTGTTTGTAATACAGAAATATGAGAAATAGTTAAGTAATAATTTTTAATTAAATTGAAAACATACCTCCTTAGTCTTTCGAAAAATGTATAGTACTTACATTTTTTCAACTTTTTTAGGTACATTTCTTATTGTTGTTACTTTGCGTTTTGTGACAGTTTTAGTTACCTATATACCTATTTAGGCCATTTAGGAAATATACTCGGTATAGCCAACATAGCAGGGACGGTCAAACTTTTTTCGGCTGCGATCTACTAAAAATATACTTCACCTTTGAGGATCGACTTCGATAAAAAAGTTTTTATTATTATTAAGTTACTATACCACCATAATTAATTTTTGTGAGCGCAGCCTAAAAATAAATTCTAGCACGATCGACTTTAAAATCGTTTGCGATCGACTGTTTGGCCGCCCCTGCAATATAGGTTTCTCTCTATCTAACAATAATTTAAGTTATTTATAGGCATTTAAAATTTGAAATGTTTTCTTGTTTTATTTATACATAAATTTCAATAAAAAAATTTTCACTCAGTCAATCAACTTAAAAATTAAGAACAAATTATGAAGTTATTCTTATAGATATGTAAAAACATTTAAAATGCATAGGTACAACTTTTATTTATAAGCATTTTGTTTTCAAATTATGTAAAAATTCTAGAACTTTCAATTTAAATATCTATAAGAAACTAGAAGATAGAATCGAGTTGATACTTAAAAAAATCAAAAGTAAAAAGTACTCAGTGATCTTCCTAATAATTCAAAAAATCAGGATTTTTACGCAACAATTTTTTTAAATTTTTTTATAATTAAAAAAAAATTAGCTGTAGATGTTTAAGGTTTATATTAGCATAAAAGTATTTTTTATACATGATATAATTTTCAAATGTTTTAAATCTGTTTGACCTACTTATTGATACTTGACATTTTTGATTTTATTAAATAAAATGTGTAATTAAACTTTTTAAAGTTAGAATTTTGACGAATTCTAAAACGAAATAATATTTATAATTATGATTGAAAAATGTACTACAGCGTTCCTCAAAGTTATTTTTAAAGATACGTGGGCATAATTTATTTTATAGATATTTGAAAATTAAATTTGGAAAAAAAAAGATTTTTTAACGAAAAATAACAATTTTAATAATTTCGTTTTAATTTAAATGGGAATTTGAAACCCTTAAGAACTTCTGTTACTTTATTTTAAACATAAACAATGACATTTTCTAAAAAAACTCGATTATGCATTTTATGCTATTGTTTAATATTTATACCATAGACTTTTTGCATCGTTCTACGATAAGATGGTATAGACTAAACATTTACTAAAAATAATATAAATATATATATATATATATTTTTAAGTATTAAAAATATGAAAAATGCAATGTTTTCGACAAAAGTATATAATAATATACTAATAGAAATATGCTAATACAAATATACATTTTGTTATACAAAACATCTTAGACAGACAAATCGTTTCCTCTCAGAATATAACACATCCGTCATTCATTGTAATGATCCACATCCACCACCTCACTCCCGCTGTACAGCAGACCGGTGACAAATCGTCAACCATTTAATACATTATTATCATAATAAATACATCATGCATTAACTTGCATAGGTCAGCATTAAATCGTGGTATGCTAACGACTTTTACGTCGGTCGGACGGATCCGTCAGAGCTGACCGCCGTGTCGAACAGCAAAGGAGTTGAATCGCTGCAGGATGCGTCAGGTCCTCCGCCGATGGTCTTCAACAACTGTTACTTATATCACGGCGATGAAAACGTATTTCTCACGGTTAACGACTTACTGCGTTTCGCCAGCCAAGCGGCCAACGGCATGGTAAGGAACCAACTCCTATTATTATGCATTTATGCACTTATTTATTATTATTTGTCTCGTTTCGATACTTACGGTTACGACAACGTGATTTTGATTGTATACTTTACTCTTGGACAGCCATTTAATAAGGTGTCCACGATACTACTGTAAGGGTGTAAATAGTGTTTAAGATTTGAGACGATTAAAGCTCAATAAAACCTTTAAGGATAAAACCTTAAGATCCCTAAAAAAAATGTCGTAAACGTGTAAAATCCCTAAGTCATATTTTTCCAGAAGCAGTTTTTTTATATTTGTGCCAATGTAACAATATTAGGTACGTGCTTACCATGAGCGAAAAAAGAAACGAAGGAAACCATAAGAAGAATATGTTTTTTATTTAATAACCATCACAGTCTCTCTCTTTCTCTGTCTTTTGCGCCTGCACTTTACAGTTTACATTAATAGACACCTATTAGTTTATTTAGTAGGTACCCCAGTTTATTAATACTAATATTAGTAACATTTAATCTAAGTAGTTTTTAGATAATAATATCTCACGGTATATTTTGATATGAATTCTAGATGTACTTAGAAAATAACCGTGTAGTGCACCGGGACTTGGCCGCCCGGAACGTGTTACTTAGCGACCACCGCACTATAAAGATTTGCGATTTCGGCCTTAGCAGGGACGTGTACGAACAAAACCTCTATCAGAAATTGAACCGTGGTGACCCATTACCAGTAAAGTGGATGGCCATGGAATCGCTTAAATATCAGCTATATACCACCCAGAGTGATGTGTGGTCATTTGGCGTACTTCTTTGGGAAATCATGATGTTAGGAGGGTCTCCATACCCGACGATACATTCGACCAGGATATACGAAGTATTGTGTAGCGGTTACCGTATGCCCAGGCCCACCTTATGCTGTTACAGTTTGTACGAAGTTATGCTAGCGTGCTGGCATTCCAACCCTGCCAAACGGCCGAAATTTGGTGAGATCAAAGACAAAATCGACAGTATAATAGAAAATCAATGCTCATAATGTCATAATCACACATATTTTACCAACTTTTAATATTTTTATTTTTTTTTTATTATTATATAATTTAATAAATGATTTTTTTTTTTTATTATAACTTTTTTAAAAATATAACATATAGATTAAGACCTAAGTAAAGTAGTAACAATTAACTCGTTACCTCAGATTTGGGGTCTTTAATAACTAATAAAGAAGAAGACGAAACAATTTGGGATAGGAATGCGTTTTGAGCGGGCGGATATGGTCGTGCCAGTATATCGAGTTTAGATGATATTTTAAAACAGCCTTGAGAAGCAACTGCAGCGTATAAGCGAATAGCGTGTGTCGCTGACACTGGCAATAAAAACGGCTTTGGGTTAATAACTCCGATCCAACAGAAATGTTCATCATCGATATCCGACCTGTAAATAACGAAAAAATTAATTAGATATACATTAAAAAGTCAAAAATAACAATATGAAAATGTCAACAATTAAAATCGGTACCTATATTTTTTACTTTATTTTCACACCCCAAACTACAACCTATCTCGATGAAAATTAATTAATGATTATAAATTATAGTTATTTATTATTTAATATAATCATTTTTTAAGAAACACATTTAAATATTTTTAAATGAATTAAATTATGTATAAATTTAAAAATTTTGATAATTTAAGTTATTATTTAAAAAAAAAATATATTATTATATTACTAATTTTATAAAAACAAAATCTATTATATTTTTGTTTAAAATTAATGATAATAAAGTTATAGCATATTAACAATTCAAGAGATATTTTTGTAAAATAACTTGAAATTGATATTTTTATTTTATCTGAAAAATTGATTAATATCTAAGAAAAAATAACAAATATTTTTGTTACTTACTTTGAACAATTAGCAGAATTAGTATCTATTTTAACTTCAATTTTATATTCAACACAGTTCTTAAGTATTATAAGTATAGGTATAATACACATTCTAAAATAAAAAAATTATATAATTACATCTGTATAAATTTTTATAACTTAGAATGTTATTACTTAAAACTTAAAAGTTATAAGTAGGACTAGGATTTATATGCAACAGAATATTTTTTTTGCAACTTCTGAATATTACTTTTATAAGTAATATCAACGAACACGTCATGATGAGGTAAACAGTGGTGATTTTATTTTGCATATTTTGGACAAAATGCATATTATTGCATATTTCGACTAAACAAATGCAAAAATGCATATTTTATGGTATATTTCGTTACTAGACGTTTTTATCATGCAACAGTATATATTGACACTGTTCAAAAATACCTATTTAATGACCTATATTAAGGTTCATTGCCGTTGAGAGAGAAGGGCAGGGGGGGGACTTGTCACCTCTCTGAGTTTAAAACTAAATTCGATGTAAATTTTACAATAAAATGTGGAAAAAAAACAAAAAAAAGGTCATCAGATAAACTAACCAAAAATATGTTATCAACTGCCCCTCGATTAAAATCTTAGTTACGCCCATGTTAAGATTTAACAGAAAACTATCTAGTTTTGAAAATTTGAAACACCATGTAATTGTTTTGAGTAATACATTTGAATAGTGTGAATAATTAAGAATATAATTTTATTAATTTTAAACCTTATGATTTTTTGTTTTTTTTTTTGTGCATATTTAATATGGTTTGACATAAATAATATTAATTGTGTATTTTTGCATTTGCATATATTTAATAAACCAAATTCATATTTTACAATTTTTTATTACATATAAATCCTAGCCCTAGTTATAAGTAATAAAAAAAAAAATTAAATACAAAAATCTTACTTTTTGTCATTAAAGGAATGTAAAACAGTACATGAATGCGAAAAAGCAATATTGAGCAACCGATTCATGGGTGACTCTAACAATCCTGTTACATCATTAGGTAAAGGTGTCCCATCATATGGATGTATATTCCGATCAGGTCCAAATATTTTTAATCTCCCTATTGGCTTGGCAATATTTTTTGATGCATCTAAACATCCGAGTTCAGGCCACGCAACACTTAAATTTAATTTTGTCAAAGCAACCCTGTGAATGCCACATATAATTCTCAATTGATTTGAATGATCTTTGATTACTACCTAAATATAAAATAATAATTAAAAAAATGAAACAATAAAAATAAAAATATCACATTACCTGCCATAAAATGGCCAAAACGAGATCAATACATTTTATCACCTCTGTTTGAACTTTATGTCTATCAAACTTTGGCATTTTGATTTCTTTTGATGATGATTTTGTTATTGTGACAAATTTTTCACACATATCAGTATGTGGAAATTGTTCATTATCAAAATTAATTTTAGAGATACCACTTTTATTTGTTCGACAAGCTTGCAAGAATAAATGACATGACTGTTGTTGATCCAAATTTTTTATACTTCCTTGTGGATATACTTTTTTGGATAGTGTCCATTCTGGACTGTACAAGAATACTTGTTTGAGTTTTACCTGTTCAACTTCATTTCCCTGAAATTATGGTTTAATAAAAATTTAAGTTCAACTGAAAGGTAAAAAAAAAATTATAAAAAATTATACCTTATACAAATTATGAACAATTGTTTTTAGATTAAGTGTTTCACTGTTTTGGTTTGCGAGTAACGCTGAAGCAGATAACCTTACACAAGGTTTTGCCGTCATAAACCAGCTAGCTCTGCATAATTTGTACTCTTGCTTTTTAGTTTCGATTTGAGATTCATAATAAAATAACAAGTCAAGGCTAAATTTTTCTGTGTCTGGACTATTGAAGCAGAATTCTACAGATTTTTTTGAATTTGGAGGGATTTGAATTAATAAACTTCGAATATTTTTGTTTTTACAAGAATCATTTGATTCTGAAAAAAATGAATCTTCGATTGAAGTTGACACATAAATTTTATGCAATGGTACTGCACCAGCATTTTCTAATGTTAATTTTATTATATTCATTTCACCAATTAACGTGTTAATTTGATTTCCAATAAAATCAACCTAAAACCAAAAAAAATATACCTTACATTATTAAATTAAATTGACTAATATCACTATATAACATTGAATGTATTTAATTAATGATTTAATAAATTCTGAATGATTAATGGACATATTTGTTTCATATTATGGAAGTGATAATATTATATTTAAGTAGAACAGGGATAATCAATTCAAATGATCTAGTAGGCCACTTTGTAAATTATAATTCCAAGGGCTGCTAACAAAATTATATATACACATATTAGATTTAGACTCAATACAAAAGTATTAAAATAAACATATTTATTAAAAGTTTATTAAATGTTCCGAAACATAAAATTATTCAAGGTGAATATGTTTGTTGATCATCTCTGATGTAGAATAAAATTTGAATGTGACAACTTTAAACAACATTTGTCTTCTTTATACAACTAAACAAAATATTACAAATCATGTTTAATACTTAACCGTTCCAACATACACTACTGCTAATTTGCATTTACATGCATAGAGTTAATATTTACCACACAATTGTTCTTATATCATTTAAATTATTTATATTATTATAATTTATAAGATTGCAACATAATGGTTTACTTTGTGCATAGATTTTTTTTTTTCAAACTTTAAAAAAAAAAAATTATTATCACAAGAAATATGTTTGTGTATTCTATTTTAAAATTTAAAGTATAATGTAATTATTAGATGATTCCTGTTAACTTTCAATTATATTCTATTCACTATAAGAACGGTAAATACTTGACTGCAACAATATTGCATTGGCTACAGTCAGACGCTTTACCCTTTCTTAGTGGACCACCTGTTGTCATTCAACGCTTGCAAGTAAAAATGAAGCCACACTTCATATGCATAAGGTAGCTGCAATATACTACTCTTAACATGAATAGACTATTACATATCAAAATAACTAAGATATAAAAGATTATTAAAAAAAATATTTTCAGTTTCTTTTATGAAGGTACTGAAAAATTAAAAAAAAAAACAAATAACCATAATGTAAATAACTCAATTATATTTTGATACTGATATCTATAATTTAGTGACTAGAATAATAAGAATTTTATTTACTTGTTTTGTTTGATTAAAAAAAGTTCAAAAAAATAACTCGAACTTGATTTGTATGTAAAAAATAAGGTAAGATATGCACATATTTATGCTTCAAAAATGTATAATCAACTATTTGCAATGTTTCAGATAAAGTGCTTAGAAACATTTTCACTAAAATGATTTTAAAATTTAAAATTTAATATTATTATAATTAATATGTAATTCAAAATTTATACTTATTAAAATTGATTAATAATTATTATGACTAAAAAAATATTATTTATACAAAAAATTGAAAATCTATATTAAACTAATTTTTGACTTTATAAATATAATTGGAGTGTCATTCTGAATTTTATACAGAATATAAAATAAATTTACTAAAAACCTGTAACTCTTGACTTTACCCATGAACTTTTTCCTCTTTTTAATAATTATAAATCAGCTGTTATTGGGACACCACTTTTTGCATTTATGTATTATGTATAAGCCATACCCACAAAGAAATTAAATTAAATTTATATAATTTATTGTTTTTTACTTTTGAAAGTTTTCATAATAAAATGTGAATTTTTATACATTTATTGACTATTTCAATGTAAATAATTAAAAATAAACACATATTTTATATTTTTATGATTTTATAGAGCATATATGAAGTTCCGATCCTTAATTATAACAAATTGATAATAAATAGTTTATAATCTACCTTCATCAAAGAAGTTTGTGGTTGAACATTGAATTGTATAGGACTTAACATTTCAAAACGTTGCCAACCATTTATTACTTTCTTGGCTGTGTCATCACTCATAATTGATGGAATCAATAAGCTAAACTGAACACCATTTATAGATAGAATCCCAGTACTTTTTGTTTTCAGTCCAAGAATAACCTAATAATACATAAAAAAAAAATGTTTAAAAATGTTATTTAACACTTATTATTTGTATTATTTGTAAGTGTAAGCTACTTGTGTTGTACTGGAAGGTGCTAAAAGTAGTTCATCAAGTACTTGAGGTTCAACTAAATTTAACTCTTTATCAAAAGAATATGTCAATGATAAGTTTTCAATGCATAAAGATATGTTTAATGGATTTGATAATGTCATTTGTACTTGCACTAATTCTGTTGATAAAATATACATTATACATTATAATATAAGTATAATCCATCATAAATTATCATCTTCAACTCAATAAAAAAGAAAAAATATCTTACCATCTACATACAATAACTGTCTTATTGTATCATTGCTACCATAGAAAGCAAGTGTTGGCTTAAATATTAATGGTGGTATTCCACGAGCTTCTGTAATTAAATCTTCTTCCATTTTATGCCACCTAGTATCCAACAAGTCTTCATCAAAACTATGTTCTTTAGTTATTATACTGTCTGCATTCAGCAATATTTTGATTCTTTTCTGATCTATGAGAGGTAGGGCTAGATCAATGATCGATGAGTCATTTTTCTCTGCTGCATATTCCTACAAAGGTTAATCCATCTAAGATAATGTAAATATGGAAAATACCAATTATTATACCAATTTGATGTTCAAATAATCTCTAAGTATAGTGGACTGTTGTTCTGGTGGTTGACTTGAAGCTCTTGCCAGCAATTTGGAATAGGCTTCAGAAGCTTGTTTCATATGTTTTAAAAACATGGCTTGTCTACCAATAGCTGTTTGTATATGGTCTTCTGCTAATATCCAATGTGTATCTTCAAAAACCTATAAAATATATAACAATAATTAGTATTCCACAAAAAATTAAACAATTTAAATTTAAAAAAAATAAAATAAATTATATAATAAATTTTAAATCGGTAAACTTAATGGTTTAATAATAGTGAAGTTTTGTTTGAGTATTCTCTTTACTCTCCTTTTAGAGTAATTAAAATGCTTCAATCTTCAACTTTAATGGTGTTTGTTGATAACAAATTGAATCTAATATATACTTTGAAAGGTCAAATGTCCCCATACTTTTCTATATATGTTTATTGCGTATGACCCTAAATGGCTGGCATTATTCAACATTGTTCGCATTTGCAGCAAAATGACACCAATTGATATTATGTGTCATGTTTTATATTCTTTACAATTACTTAGTTATACAATAAAACTATTATTTTTTGTTAGCGTCTCATATATGTATTTATTTCATAAGTATGAACTTGTTGTACATTGATAATTAATTTTTTCAATTTTTAAGATTTTTTTTAAATCCCAATTTTTTCAATGTCACAACAAGTATGCTCAAACATGATTTATAACAAAGATGTTAATGGGAAAAATAAAAAAAAAAATAGGAATATTTACAGAACAGCAATTTTTATTTTGTTGTAATTCAAAAAATATTTAGCATAATACTTGAAACTTTATGCAATAACATATTATGTTACTATTATTTTTTTTTTTTAATGACAATATTTAGATTCATTTTCATTTATTTATACCACAAACCTATTTAAACTATTCTCTGTATGTCAGTTTTTACTCATATATAATTTATGCAACATTTTTTTGATAAAAATGGAATCAACCTACTTGTAATGGTCATAAAGATGAATAAAGGCTAGCACCACATCTCTGCTCAGGATTTTGTCTATATACTATAATGAATTATCGAATTAAAATTTAAAACATTCATTACAATACCCATTTAATAACAATAAACACTTGAAATGTACTACATAAAACAATATCTATGGTTTCTACTTATAATTTATAATTATAAAAATATCAGATTTGGTCGGTTAGGTTTCCCATTACAGAAACAGATTATAAAATTTTAATAAAACCCAATGCAATTTTTACCTAGAGATTCAAATTAAGAAATATTATTAAATATTAATAATGATTGGAATGTAGAATGATAGTAATAAATATTTTTTTGGAGCACACCATATTAATAACCCATGTAGCCATGTATTAAAATCAATAAAAATATTTATATTATTTTATACAAATAATTTTAGCCATAACTTATATTCACAAATTCTAAGATTAATTGATTTTATAAAGAATTAAGAATCTTTCTCCTCGAGAAAATAATATTTACCTAAAATCTAATTATAAAATGGTTTTATTAATTTATAAAAGAAATCTACCTGGTAAGCTTGTTGGTAACAGCTTAGTGACTGTTTTCTTAGTGCTGCTTTTGAATATCGGTGTCCAGCCAGAACCATATGAAAAGCATACTTTCTCAACATTGGGGGTTTTTGTGATTTCAGAAAAGCATATGCTGCCTGTTCTAAAAGTAAAGCACTACGTAAATCTGAGTCTTCATTTGTCATTTGAATAAACATTTTAGCAGCCTCTCCATACATTTCCCGTCTGACAAGTAATTCACAAAATAGTATTGTCGCTCTTGTTGCAAATTGTGGAACCCTGTACAATATAAATGACCAGTTTTTTTAAATTACATAAACATCAAAGTTATTATACTTTAGACCTGCAAGTGTTCAAATATGTTAATACACTCTCATTAGCATATTCTATGGCTTTTCGATTATCACATACACTAGGGCACATCAGTGCACAAATAGCAGCCATTTCAACAGCACCACTATACAACATCCAAGCATTATCTGCACTAAAGTCTCTTTTAGCAGCCTGGTATAATGGAAAAGCAAGAGACCAGGCACCCAAAATCATATATAAATCTGCTAAACGTCGGGTCTGAAGCTCTGGTGAATCATTAGTGTAACTAAATAAATGATAACACATTAAAATATTATAATGATAAAATATGTCAAGTTATGCATTACTTACATAACTGTAGCTGGTACAGCTGCTGCAGTAGGTTTATTTGTACTAAACCATCTTTTGGTAGCACTCAAGAGTGATCGACTAACACCTTTTTTATTTGTTACCTATAAAAATAAAAATAAATATAATAATTATCATATTAGGTCAAAAATATTATTGTATACCGATTCATTTAAAGATTGTATTTGAGATTCAATATAAGGTATTAGTGATCTTGAAACAAAATGTTTAGTCAAATCTTGTATATTGTTATGATCGTTTTCGTCTAAATAAGCACCATATATTTTTTGAATGTGCGTTTTTGATTCATCATTCAAACTTTTGTTATATTCTTGTGGACTTAATGGATGTATTAAAGAACTATCTACAGAATTCAAACTGTTTTCAAATTCTCCACTCTGATCTTGAGAGTCTATACTATCATTTAAATTAAATGAATTATTCAAGTAATCCCAAATTCCTTCAGTTAACTCAGTTTTAGGATATTTACATGAGTTTAATCTAAGAAGATGGCAACTACTGTGGCCATAAGCTGACTGTAATGTTTCAATAATTTTATTAGCTCTGAAATAAAAAATAATAAATATTAATCTTATTTAAAAAAAATGTCAATAAATTACACAAAATGAAACAATGTTTAAAAAATGCATGTGATTATGCAAAGCAAAACTTAGTAATTGATTTCACCACTTTACAAAATCAATTTATCTTAGAATTCCTATGAAAAAATGTACAAAAACTAAGTTCCAAACCATCATTATTATAATATAATATACAGTGATAAACTGATCAGATACAAATATGAGCACCTCTCTTCCTGCAATGATTTTTTTTTTTTTGCGACACAGCTATATAAGATTAATTTATAAGTTATGCCTTTATTTGTAAATAATATATTACAAAATAAATAAATATACAATATACAATTTAATTTTTAATATAAATTTACAATAAACATATTTAATTATTTATTTTTAAGAAATCTCCCCTCCCATATATTTTTTTTATATCTTGAATGGGTTGTATAATAACTTACATAGTCAAATCAGGATTAAGACTTTCATGTAAAACAACATAATATCTTAATATAGTGGTATGAAACCATTTTGGTGATTGATTTTGATTTGGTAAAATTGATTGTTGAACTTGCTGTGTCAATATTGATACTTGTTCTTCATCAGAAGAGCTTATTACTATAATACCTAATTTATATTAGTTAAGAAATTATTTGATTAAAAATATATTGAATTAAAAATTAACTAAATTCTGTAAAGGATACATCCTAAGAAATGTTTAGTATACTCGTGGTCTGAGACACTTTGAATTTGTAAAAACGTCCTTCTCCACTTAGTAAACCATGGAGTGTTTTCAGGTATTGTGATTTCCCTTCCACCTGTCAAATACATTTTATAATATGTAACAGGTTATAGATATTTGAATTACATAGGTAATATTTAATATATTAGTCATTACCAATTTTTACAGCAATGTTACTCGGTTCAGTAGTAATATTAACAGAATCGTGTAAGCGACTTCTTTCTTTGGTAACTGACAATGGTTGACTGTTTATATTGGAAAACGCTATTTGAAGATTTGGGACATTTATCGTACTACCATTGGCATCTTTGAAATTAACTATAAGCACAATATTTCAAATAGGTATCATAGTGAAACGGTGTGTGGGTATTTCCTGGGCGTACTTACCATCTGTCAGCCGAGAATATGGATTAAGCAGATCACTGAAACTCAGATTGTTTTTGCGACAGATTTCTTGAGCCTTGTCTGAACACAAGACTGCCACATGTGGGCAAAATATACCACGAATGAAATCATTGTCGTCATCGCAAACCATTTTTACAGGGTTGACCGACGTAAATCAAAAGTTTGAATACACCAAGTATGTTTACATAAAGTATGATAGAATTATGCCGTTCACTGATGTTGCCACCGCCCGGGCTTCACAGTGTTTAACTTCAAGCTCACGATTCAGTCAACTCAATAACTCAACTACTCAAGAACCGAAGATTTCGACTGCATCGGCAGTTCGGTAAGCCAATACAGTTATGAGTTAATTGTATTAATACAATTCCATATCCATATCAGAGATCGCGATATTAAACGATCCGGTGACGGGCGGCTAATGGATAAGGATAATATTATGCACTATTTAGCCACCACAAAATATATGTATCTGTGATAGCCACTGACATTATTCAATATTATTGTGATATAGATCCACGGTGTGACGTCATACATCATACGCAGTATATCCTTATCATGGTTGAGATACCACAGCAGAACTCATAAAACATATGTTATAATAGATCTACAACCGTGGTTCCAATCTATGGCAACCACACATTATCACCTTAATATTAATAAAATAATGTAATATTATAATGTATTTATCTATGTAAATATTGATCAGTAAGCTACTTATCTGACCTATTTACTAACAAATATGTACCATGCATACAATGATACTAATTGTTATTTCCAATTTTAAAAATCACTTCTATATCCACTTTTTTTAAATACACTACGAGTATTCTAATACTGTCTTATAGAGTCGACCAAATTTAACAACCTATTTTATTTTTAAATAATAAACAGAACTATTCTATAGCCCGCATTAAACTCAATTCTTTAACATTTTAATCTCCAAATTTATAATATATCTTAAAAAAAAAAAAATTTTAGAATTTTTTACAAAGTATTATTTTATACCATTATTTAAATAAAATAAAAAATTGGTTATCAAAATCTAAAAACTCTTTAAGACTTGAGAGTTTTTCCAGTGAAGTAATTTTATTAATATAATTCATGAATACACCAACACCATACTCACCCTTAATTCTTAAATAAGTATCAAGCAATAGATTAATGGAAAATTATTTTATTTAAAATGGAAACTTTAATATAAAATATAATTTTAAATTATGACAATTGACAGCCCTAAATACCAAATTTTCAATAATATAGAGGATGCCACTTATAAGACTCACTTTGGGATCAGCACAAAGTGAGTTTTATAACCAAATGAATCTTGTTGGCGAAGTTAACTTGTTTTTTTTTTAAATATGAGTGATAAGCGACCCACAGATGCAGAGAACAAAGATAAATCGCTCCAGAGAAGTTTTTGACTCAATAGAACAAGAAACACTATCTCCAACAACTAAGTTCAGTAAATGACAATCACATGGCATAAAAAAAAGCTCGAGAATTGGCTCATAATATTCTTGCTTGTATGCCTTTATTTTTACCCTTCATATTCGCCCCGTTGTTATATATCTCTGACATCTACTGTTACTTAATTCTAGTTTACAATTATACATTATTGTATAGTTTTATCAATTCCCTCACCAGACGAATCATTTATTGGTTCAAACATTATAAAATTTTCATTAGCGCACATTCTTATCTGTATCAAATGATTTTAAAGTCAAAGAAAGTTGTTCAACGTGACTAATGTTCTGAATGCAATCCAATATAATACTATAATATTTAGCTTTTTTAACTCGATCTAGTACCTATATTGTTTCGGTAAGTTTCCAATTATACAAATAATTTAATTTTGAATAATTTTTCCACAATAATGAAAATTCGTTTCATGATATATAACACGACGAACGTGTAAATTCATATCTAATCATCGGCGTCAGATAAATTGGTACGGCAGCGGCAGTGACAATGATTATAACTTATAAGTCATTGTGCCCCAAAGTTGTAGTCACGGTGCATGGTAATATTATTGTAATGTATATTATTAAATTAATATATTTATATTAGTTTATTAAATCGTTAACTAAAAAAAAAAAAAATGTATAAGTTTTTACAATTCTTACTACACCTTCGAATGCGTCTCTGGCGCCCTTATTCTGGAGGCGACCACCATGTTCGCCCGTGTCTTGAGATAGCACTGATTGTACAGCTTATTTGTAAAGTATTAATAAAAAAAAAAAAAAACGATACTTTTATTGAATTTATATAGGGAGGGCGAGTTTTTTGAAAATCTACAAAGGGAGCGTAAAATAGAAGAGGTTGCAGGGAACCTGCACTGTGCTAAATTGTATAAATTGCATAGACCTTATACGTTGTAGTTTGTAGTATAATGGTACTATACTAGGAGTAGGACTTTGATAAATTGTTTATTACTTGTAAAAAAAGAAAAAATCTTACAGAACTATGGAAACTTTAGAAAATCGACACCGGCACAGCCATTTTGGCTCATAAATTATTATTACATTATTTATATATACTATAAAAAAATAAAAAAAATAATTTTCAAATATTTTAATAAATATATTACATAAGTACCTGCATATTTAAATTGATAGATCATCTTATTGAAACTTGAAAGTATATAAAAAAAAAAAAAAAAACAAAAAATTAATATTTAAAATAAGTAGGTATGCATTAATAATAATAATAGACAGATGTACATTTTACAATTCATTGAAATTTGCAATTGGCAGTAGCCAAGTGTTATAGTACTGTATTAGCAGGTACCATTGAAATCTAAAATTATATTCAAAATACCATCAATGATTTAATCATTTAGACATGCAATGGAGAAAACATGTTTGTCTTAAATAATAGGTCACATTTTCTATTGCATCGAAATTAGCCGAAAGGAAATTGAAAACTGATCAGTTAGATACCACTCACAAGATATCCAACATAAAATCGTCGTTTGATAAAAATATACCTATTTAATTATAATGTATCAAACAGAAAAATCAATTATTTGATATTTTTTATTTCTCTTAATTATATAAGATACAAGTGAAAAATGCACGAAAACTGGAAAGTGAATTTACCGTGTGTAGGTAGTAGGTACTAGGTACTCACTGTAGTCTATATTCGACAAAGCGTGCACGTTCGATGTTGTACGTACTACGTAGGAAATTAAACGTGTCAGCGTGAAGCGACGACATTATTATACAATATAATATAGCTTATTGCATAGATTTTAGACGATAACGATGTTTCGGTTGACGATTTTCGATTTTCATATACCTAATAATAAATTATAGAACAACAACTGTCTTCCATACCAATATAGAAATCTGTGAGTAATAATGATGATGATAAATATTGACCTTCGAAATTAGTGATCGCTGATAACGTCATTGGTCGTGAATGATGTGAACAATGTGAACACAATTTTAAGAATAAAGATATTTAGTAATATAATATCTTCAAATGTCCATCGTGGTTATGTACGTATCTAATATATTGACGTATTTCGCCATGCATTAAGACTATTATAGTAACCTACTACCTAGCAAGGACAAATTAAAATAACTGTAAACACTTAACACTATATAACAGGTATTCTACGAAGATAGTTCTAAATTTCCGCAGTACACTATAGTTACAGTGAGTTGTACGATATCCACCTTCTACACGTTATAGCAATTGATTGTTGGTAATTAATTACGAATTGGTCAGTTGGTATCTATCTATCTATCTAATCACATACGTTTACGATGTATTAAATATTATCTTAAATTAATGACTCTGTTTTATCAAATAAATAATAATGAATTTCGTTTTAGAAACTTTCGATTTGTTGTAAATGCTTGGAAGACCACAACTCACTCCACTGTCTATACAGTCTGCGAATCCCACGTCACTAAGTCAAAACAAGAACGAAGCTTGAAGAAGTTTAGACTTTTGATTGTTATGGTAATAGCAATTATTACTAATTATTAATTAATAACATTATTATTTATTAACGTTTTCTGTTATTTTGTGAACGCAACGCTCGTAAGTCGTAATCAGCTGCAGGTTATCAATTTATCATAATATATTATCACAGAATTATTATTCTGTAATATCTATTGTATTATATAATATTTTGATTCAGTAGCAAAGCAAAAGCCCACATTTAAACTGCGTTGTCTACCAATCACAGTCGACAGTTCGGAAACATAATCTTGAACTTTTCTTTTTTTCGAATAAAAAATTATTAGACCCACTATAGCTATTAACTATTTAAGTAGGTGCTTAGGCGGCGCAGAATTGCTGAAGCAGCCCACACTCCCGAAGCTCACCACTTTACAACTCAAAATAAACAAAGATGATTCGATAATATTCATTCGTATCTCGAGAGCACGTTTATTTGATAAGCTTCAAATTTCAATTGTACACAAAAATATTATTTCGGTACAGTTTTTATATTATGTTATAATATTATAATTTATAGTCATAGGTCCGTCTCAGACTGTCAACCAGCGTTTCACGATGAAATATTACAAAATCGAAATTAACAAGACTGAATGGGAAGTACCCGATAGATATCAAATGCTCACTCCAGTTGGTCTCGGCGCATATGGACAAGTTTGGTATTGAATATTACCAAGTTTTTTTCTAATTTTCAACAAACTACATGATTTTTTTTTTTATTTGTATTTTACAGCTCAGCTGTAGACAATCAGACTGGGCTGAAAGTTGCTATCAAAAAACTTGCCAGACCATTTCAATCAGCGGTTCATGCTAAACGTACCTATAGAGAGCTTCGCATGTTAAAACACATGAACCATGAAAATGTATGTCATTTTTTAATAATAATCAATAAATTGTTAATATTAAACTTCATTTCACGTAAATATACTTAAGTAATAGGCAATTTTTTTAATTTCAGTGCATGGAATTGAAGTGTATTATATTAAAAAACCATGCTTTGATTATTTTGCTCATCAGTTAACTGCAATATCTACTTATTATTTTATACATTGAAGGCATTTGTTTTCAAATATATTATACAATAAAAATATTAATTGAGTATTATAACTTTTTAAATACTATAAAATTGAATGACTTTATAATACTGGTTAAATTTATCATACTTTCTTATCTAACTAATATCCTAAGACACTCAATATTTAATTGAAAAACCCAGTTCTTAATAAAAATTATAATAACTAGTTGTTTTTTTTCTTTTCTAAAAGGATTTTGGGATTTAAAGCATTTGATTTTGTTTCTTTTGTTCTTTAAATAGAATGCATAAAAATTATGTTGTATTACAATTTCAATTATAAAATTGTTTTGTTACCTATTTTGGTATTTTTTTTTTTTAGTTTTAGATTTTGGGCTAAGCAATGAATTTATTGATTTAACAATAACGTGTTTGTTTTTTTTTTTTTTTTTACTTGAAAACATTTATTGTAAAATTCAATTTTATAGTTAACTTATGGTAGTAAATTCGATCTAAATACTTTAGTTTTTATTTATTTTTGCTATCTGTTTTGTCCATTGTGGCTACTTATTGTGAAATAAAAGTATTCAACATTTCTAATGTTTTGTTAATAATGCTGCTAGAAACAAAAGCTATAATAGATTTTTACTATATTAATGATCTTGGGCTATACCATCACTGTGATTTAAGTCATGCTTCTTTTTGCATTATTTGTGTTCTTATATTAATTTTATTGATACATTTTTAGTGGGAAAAGTTGAGTTACCTGAAAGTGCAGTTTTAAATGTTACATATCTAAAGGAATTTATAGGAAAAAAAAGAAAGATCTTAATTTTGCTTGTTTTTGCTTATCTTCATTGGTTGCTTATAATTGAGTTTATATGTGCTTTTTTAAATACTTATTTTGATTATTTTAGGTGCTTTAAGTTCTGAACTCTGTTTATTTGTGAGGGAATATTATAGATATAATAAATACATTTAACCAAATTATTAAAATTAATTGTGTATTTTTAATGTTTAGGTAATTGGATTATTAGATGTTTTCACACCTACAAATACTATAAATAATTTTAATCAATTGTAAGTTTATGTATAATTTAAAACTAATATATTCTTAATAATTTATTTATTTTTTTTATAGGTATATGGTCACACATTTAATGGGAGCTGACTTAAACAATATCATACGTACACAAAAACTGTCTGATGATCATGTCCAATTTCTTGTTTACCAAATTTTACGAGGTTTGAAGTACATCCATTCTGCTGGAATAATCCATAGAGTATGTAAAATTTATTAACATATTATGTAAAATTGGTTATTTCATTACTGATTATTTACAATTTATTTAGGATTTAAAACCATCAAATATTGGTGTAAATGAAGATTGTGAATTAAAAATATTAGATTTTGGATTAGCAAGACCAACTGAAAGTGAAATGACTGGATATGTGGCTACTAGATGGTACAGAGCACCTGAGATAATGTTAAACTGGATGCATTACAATCAAACAGGTTTAATTCATATACATAATATATAATATATTTATTAGGACACAGAATTATATTATATACTATCAACATGTAAAAAATGTATGCATTTATGTACTTTATTATCATTAAAATATGCATAGGTGAAAAAAATACTTTACATAAAAGGATAAATATGATTTATTTTTAAAAATAGAAATGCATATTCTTTATTGTATAAATTACTAATGTCCCATTATTATTTATTTTTATTTTTAGTTGATATTTGGTCAGTAGGCTGTATTATGGCTGAACTTTTAACAGGAAGGACATTATTTCCTGGAACTGATCGTATCCTTTTTTAATAAGTTTAAGTCTTCCATACTAATTTACTGTTAAAGAAAATCTAACATAGAATATATTTTTCTTATAAGATATTAAAGACATACAACAATTAAATTTGATTTTGGAAATATTAGGCACCCCATCAAATGAACTGATGCAAAAGATATCCAGTGAATCGGTAAGTGCCATGTAATATCTTTTAAATAAGCTTATAATCCTTAACGTCTAAAATTAGATGTGGATCATTTAACACGTGTGTTAGTTTTGTGTGGAGCACCATCTGATGAATATTTAAATAAAATTAAAAGCTCAGAGGTTTGTGTGTCTTATATTTGTCATTTATTTGGTTGTGGTAATATTTGCTTAAATCAATATATTGTGTTATAAGTTTTTATTTACTATTTTAGGCAAAAAAATACATTCAGTCTTTACCAGTAATGCTGAAAAAAGATTTCGGTGAAGTATTCAAAGGAGCTAATCCATTGGGTAAATTTTTATTTAAAAATTATTGTATAAATAATTTCATAATAATAATAATAATTTTTTTTTTTAATTAATTACTTTGAGGACAGCAATTAAACTGTTAGAAGAAATGTTGGAATTGGACGCTGATAAAAGAATGACTGCTGAAAAAGCACTTGCACATCCATACCTGGCACAATATGCTGATCCGACTGATGAACCAAATTCACCTCCTTATGATCAAAGCTTTGAAGATATGGAATTAGATGTAGAAAAATGGAAAGGTGACGTATTCTTAATATTTTGTATTATTCATTATTTGAGTTTATTTAAAAACAAAATTATTCATGCCATTTGTAAAAAAAATATAGCTTTTCAACAAAAATAATTTATACTATAAATGTATTTATTAATGGCTTCTCCAATTAAAATAATACAATATGTACTAACCTGTATTCTAAGAATAAGGTGTACAAATTAGATAATTAAATTATTTAATGGTCATCAAAAGTTATTATACACCTTATACATAAATATTTCAATTAATATTTTTATTACATAACCTGAAATTCTTGTGATTATTTTATTAGTTAATATTAATTTTTTTTGTACTTGAATTGTTGAATGTCAATTTATGAACTAAATGTTTGTGTGTATCTAAGCATGCACACTGCAATCTATTGAAAGATCTTTATAAAAAAATATATTTCAGATTAATAAAATAAATAAGTGTATTTTTAAAAATAACATATTTAACTTTTGTTATAGAACTTGTTTGGGAAGAAGTTGTAAGTTATGTTCCATCCAGACAACGAGAATCAACATAAGTTACTTCAACACAATCACGATATCTTATTTAATTATTTTTGCAAACTATTGTGAAAAGAATGCTCAGCTTAATTAAAGTTTTATTAATGTTTGTAATTATATTTGTAGATTAATATTTTGATTATTGTTATTGTTAAATTAATTCATATTTATATGAATTCAATTAAGATAATTTAGTATGTAATTATTTACCATTAATTGTATTTTATATATAAAATATTTTCTAACATATTTTTTAACACGCATTGTTTTATTCTATGCAATAATTATATTTTTGTTTTCATTTTTTAAATAATACATGTTTTTTATTTCACATTATATTATTAAATATATTAAATACACTTTACACATAGATTATTATTTACTAATTATTCAAATAAAAAGCATTATTTTATGTTTCACTTTATTAATAAAAATTCAAAATTGTGTAGAGTACATATTTAAAGTATCTATCATATTGAAATTAACTATTTTATAATATTTAACTAAATCACTTAGATGGAGGCCAGGCCCATTGTTCAGCACTTGGTTTGACAATTAATGATTCCCATGGTTTAAAAGCCAACATCTGTCTAGATAAAATCAATTCATTTTCAGCTTGTACAATAAGTTCTTCAGCTTGTCCACAATCAATTTTCTTTTCAAAATCTTCCACTGCAACAGTCTAAATGAAAAATGAGTCAATTATATACCTGATTTACAATTATGTTACAATAGTCATACTTCTTGAACGATTTTGGCTCTATTACTAATTATTTGCTCAGTATATTTTCGATATGCAGCGTCCTCTGGCATTTTACGCAATGTTCGCAGAATCTTCCCATATAACACTCCTAGAGTATAGTGTGGACTTTTTGCTACATTAAGTCTTGTAAGACCAGTTGTCTAAAAACAGTATTGATGTTCATTAGTAACATAAAAATATGACTAACGTGTGTATTGCTGATAAGGTCATTATAACATTATTAATAATTGTAACATAGCATATATTTTTACGAATTGTGTTAAAACAGGTATGAATGCTAACAATTATTACAACGCAATTGTTTCGTTTCAATATACAATCGATATGCTTACCTTTTTTAAATATTTATAAGACATTTTGAAGGACAACCAAAAAATTTCAGTAAGCTAATCTTATACTTTTACGGTTTGCTACATAGGAGTAAAATACTAATAGTAAATCACTAAATCAGTGATTCAATAGCGATGTTATCACTTATCAATTTTTAAATTCATCAAACTGATAAAAACACTACAAGACCTTAGATCATATGATCTAAGTACAAGACCAAAGAATATTCTACGCTGTATCTAGATACCCGAGTGCCCGTGTAGATAAAGCGTACACGGACCCATCCGTGTATATATTCGATACCCGAATTGGTCGAATTGTTAACGCGCATGCGCCATAGACACTAATATTATTTCATGTTTATATGCTATTTATAGGCAAACTAATTTTATATTTATTTTATTATTATTTTAATTTATTGTGACGAATTTATGATTTCTAACATTAATTTATTGTTTATTACATATGTATATTTTAAATGAACAAGTGCAGTCAAGGCTAATTTTCAGATTTTATTAATTTATGGTGAAATATGTTTAATTTCTCCAGATTTAATCATAAGAGTATCAAATGTACTTGAATCACTATCATTGCACATCCCAATTAATATTTCCATCTGCTTGAACAGCATCAGAGCTTACAGATTGCCTAAATATTACTCCTTATTAAATAATCACGACCAGACCCCTTAAATATAGATAAATAAAATCGAATGAAAGTTATGCACACACGGATCACGATAAACACGACGAATGTATGATTCACTAAAATTTACTCAATGACAGATTACTACTTATCCCAATACGTCTCAGATAAGATAAGAAAACGACTTTTCCAGATTATATGAATTATAAATACGTTATTTTAATTAAAATAAGCAAAATTTTACATAATATTATGCATTTAAAAACCATATATATGCAATTAAAAAAAAAAATCGTAAAATACAGAAATATGCAGTGCATGTCAAAAAGTTACGAAATATGCAAAAAAAAAAGCAAAATAAAACTTTAAATTTAAGATCTATTGACTAAAAATCAAACTTGTAACTTAACTAGCTATTTCTTGGACTATTCAGAAAAAACATGTAAATGCATATAAATCCGAGCCCGGCTAATGTTACTACTAGATCACACGCCACCGCGATTCCGATAACGTTCGTTTAACTGCTAATTTCCGGTAACCGGTCACCGCCGGTTGACGCACACACATTACATAAAACGCTCTAACGTCATGGAACATTCTCGGTGTCGCACAAATTAACTGAATGACCCCCAGCCATAAGACATATTATACATGTCAATGTAAAATAAATGTACAAATATTTCTTGAAAATAATAAAAATACTATTAAAATTCTAACGATATCGAATTACCGACCGGCGACCACTTCGACCAGGTGTCAGATTTGCCGATTAAATATTGAAAAATCATGATTGTGGGGGGGAAGACACCCTCCCTCAAAGTACGACCCTGATTACTATAGTCTTAGTCTATAAATATGATTATTGTCGTCATGATGATTTAAGATGATAGTACTCTGAACACTGAACACGAAAGTTGACTAAATCTTTTGGTCAATAACTTCACCAGTTTATTAAACTATATTATTATACAACTGTTAGAAACCTCAATGAAATCATCATACTTGTAAATATATTAGTAAAATATAGTTTATTATTCAAGTTAATACAATAATACTTAACTTTAGACAATGATTAATGGCCGAAAAATAATTGGATTTATTTTTTAGGCTAAATTTACTAAACAATTTAAATATAGGATTTTAATTCTTAAAAATAGTGGCATATTAGTTTTTTGTTGAGTTCTGATTATCCTACTTTCATTACTTTCATTATTAGATCGGCAGAATTTATTCGTGTGTAAGAATTCGTCTGTATATAGCTAATACATTTTTAATAAAAACTACAATCATTGGATGTGCTGAAGTAAATAAATCACCCATTTTGACACGAAGACTTACGTTATATCTCCTTACTAATTTTTTGTCGAACAATATTATTGATGTCGATATTTTCATGTTCGTATTATTTATAATCATTTTATTGTATTATTTAAGCAAGATGAAACCAACTTAAATAACGTTAACAATGATTATTGATCGTATTATAACGATATGTCGTATTTAGAAATTAAAAACGTTTGTACATCATCACGGTCTAAAACGATTCAACAAGTGTTACGTGAAAATTGAAACTAGACTTTTAGAGTTGCGTCACCGACCAGTGACCACTATATAAGTTTTAGATTGAAGTTAAATTTATTCGTAGATGCTATAATATCTCATACGACTAAATTATACACCAATTTAATTCATTGCAATGTGTGAGTCTATTATTGACATACTTTTTTTTTAGGTTCTGAATTATTGAGACCATTTTTCCTATTCTTCATCTGTCCCTTTCTACTGATGTTACTCTCTATGGTTTATCTGGTTCTATTATTTTTAC